>NC_090323.1:192535956-192837622 GCF_040869045.1 Eurosta solidaginis
TTGATTGGATAACGGTTGGTTGTACAGGTATAAAGGAATCGAGATAGATATAGACTTCCATATATCAAAATCATCAGTATCGAAAAAAAATTTGATTGAGCCATATCCGTCCGTCCGTCCGTCCGTCCGTCCGTCCGTTAACACGATAACTTGAGTAAATTTTGAGGTATCTTGATGAAATTTGGTATGTAGGTTCCTGGGCACTCATCTCAGATCGCTATTTAAAATGAACGATATCGGACTATAACCACTTTTTCGATATCGAAAATTTCGAAAAACCGAAAAAATCCGATAATTCATTACCAAAGACGGATAAAGCGATGAAACATGGTAGGTGGGTTGGCCTTATGACGCAGAATAGAAAATTGGTAAGATTTTGGACAATGGGCGTGGCACCGCGCACTTTTAAAAGAAGGTAATTTAAAAGTTTTGCAGGCTGTAATTTGGCAGTCGTTGAAGATATCATGATGAAATTTTGCAGGAACGTTACTACTATTACTATATGTATGTTTAATAAAAATTAGCAAAATCGGGGAATGACCAC
Organism: Eurosta solidaginis; assembly: GCF_040869045.1. Lineage (NCBI taxonomy): Eukaryota > Metazoa > Arthropoda > Insecta > Diptera > Tephritidae > Eurosta > Eurosta solidaginis. The sequence goes on from NC_090323.1 coordinate 192,536,501, forward strand.
GCCCACTTAAAAAAAAAAATTTTAAGTCAGATTTTAACAAAAAATGTAATATCTTTACGGTGCAACAAAATACAAAAATAAAAGAAAATTTCAAAATGGGCCTGGTTCCGCCCGTTTCATTTAATGTATCCAGAACACTTTTAATGCCATAAGTCGAACAAAAATTTACCAATCCTTGCGAAATTTGGTAGGGGCATAGATTCTAAGACGATAACTATTCTGTGAAAATGGGCGAAATCGATTGAAGCCACGCCCAGCTTTTATACACAGTCGACCGTCTGTCCTTCCGCTCGGCCGTTAACACGATAACTTGAGCAAAAATCGATATATCTTTACTAAACTTAGTTCACGTACTTATCTGAACTCACTTTATCTTGGTATAAAAAATGGCCGAAATGCGACTATGACTGCGCCCACTTTTTCGATATCGAAAATAACGAAAAATGAAAAGAATGCCATAATTCTATACCAAATACGAAAAAATGGATGAAACATGGTGATTGGATTGGTGTATTGACGCAGAATATAACTTTGAGAAAAAACTTTGTAAAATAGATATCTCGAAAAGGCGTCCAAATATAGAACTAAGGCACACTCCCTTTTAAAATACTCATTAACACCTTTCGTTTGGTACCCATATCGTACAAACACATACCAGAGTGATCCTGGTCCACCTTTATGACGATATTCCGAAATGGCGTCCACCTATAGAACTATGGCCTACTCCCTTTTAAAATACTCTTTAATACCTTCCATTTGATACACATGTCATACAAACACATTACAGGGTTACCCTAGGTTCATTTTCCTACATGGTGATTTTCCCTTATTTTGTCTCCAAAGCTCTCAGCTGAGTGTGGAATGTTCGGTTACACCCGAACTTAGCCTTCCTTACTTGTTCAACACTTCTGTTAGAGTTTGGCTCTATATATGTATGTATTTATATTTTTCATTCATTATGTTTCTTAATCAAAGTGAAAAAATATTTGCAAAGAACAATTTAGCTTTCTCTTTAATTATTTTCTGCCTATGCCAATTTTTTAAACTTCTTACTGATTGATGATTATGTAGAACTGATTCAGAACTTTTATTTCAACAAAGATATATTTATTTATTCGTTGTCCAACATTAATTCCCAAAATATTTAGATGCGGAAAGGAAGATTAGCCACGCACAGTGTAGCGGAAGCTGCATATTGACAGCTATAAATATTTATAACGGCAAAATAAATGTTTATATCCATACATGTATGTACCCTGTAGGAAGTGAGTAACTACAGAGTTGAAAATTTTGGTTTAAATCTTAAACTTGTTGGTCTACATATAAGACCAAACTTTTTATTTTTATTTTTTTAAAATATAGAACTTGCAAAGTTTGAAATGAACCCAGCTCATATGATTATTTCAGAATTGAAAAATTTTGGTTTAAATTTTGGTCTAGAAAATATTTATTTTATAAACTTCTGGACTAAAATTTAATCCCAAATATAATAAAAATTGGGTTTATCCTCTCATTGTTTATATTATAAACCAAAAAAGTTTAAAAACGCGGTACGGATAAAACATTTTTGGTTGTAAAAATTAAAACCAAGCTATCTTAGAAATTGCTTAAAACTATTAAGTGGTTTTAGAAGAAGTTTAGATAGGCTTAAAATCAGCAGTAAACTTTACATAAAATAGTTAAGTATATTTTTGATAGTAAAAATTATATTGAAATGTTAAGTGATTGATTTGAAAGCAGCGTTTACTAGTTTTATATATAAAGCCCAATGACAAGCTACTAACACTTGTGTCAATTTATGTTAGACATGCCTAAATCCTTTAGAGGGCAATTTCGGCGAATCCGAAACAGTGCATCGATACTCGAAATGGGGTTTGTTGTATAACCTGCGAAACAAAGTACCAGTTTATATATTTCGAATTTTCGCCTGGGTTAAGGGCCAATTATGCTTGCATAGCATGGCAGGGCACAGCAACATTGCTCTCACGAACAATGTCTATTCAATGGGATTTGCGTGTACTTGATTAGACTACGCAGTGCATTGCATTGCATTGCATGGAAGTCGGCTGAATTTTGATTTCCATGTATGCGCTATGTGCGCGACTCTCTCACTATTCGTGCTGTTGACATTGTTGTTGCAGAGTCGAAAAATGAGCATCTCTCTTAGAGTAGCACATATTGCGGCCTTGTGGTTGTGAATATTTTACATACTAACTTTATTTGTGTGTATGTTTGCCCTTTTTTTTTGCCCCATTACTGATACTTAGCATAGACTTGACTTGGCTTGAGAACTGTCACTTACAGTTCTGTAAACATTGCATGTTACTGATTACTCAAAACTTGGCAACAATTAACTTGACTTAGAAGTCTGTTGAATTTTGATTTTCTATGTAAGTTCTAAGTGACGTTTACATTTTGAAATGCCATTTGTTTGTTTCCATTTCATTTTGACATTTTGTCATACAAATTGACATTTATTTAAAAATAAATTTCAACGCTGATTATGATGCCAGGTTTTATGCGCTATGTGGTGTAAGGCTAAGTTGCCAAGTTTACGCCAAGTCAAGTCAGGTCTATGCTAAGTATCAGCAATGGGGCCTATAGTCTATGTACGCTACGTAAAGTATAATCAGGTCTATGTTTCACATGCTATGTAGTGCTTTGTCATGCAATGCACTGTAAGTATAATTAGACCTTTAGAGTTATCTCAAAATGGGAGTAGATATTTCCATGGCAGATACTTATGGGCCAGTTCAGAACTATCAAAAAAGGGGATAAAGTCGTATTAGAAGCAACATGTAGAATTTGGGTCTCGTACGGAACCAACGAAATAGTATCAACAAGAGAACTACTAGCTGTAAATTTGCAGACTATGTAGTTCGGAACGATCGAAAAAGTGCCAATAAAAGAATTAGTTTGAGATTGGAAATTTGTTACTTGTTCGGAACTACAGAAAAGGTAATGCAACGGATATAATTTCCACCGCCTAGGACATCGCCTGTTCAAGCATTTACATGTTGAAAGCATGCAAAAGAGATAGAGGGCGAACTAGTAGTGGTTCAGAATGCACCAGAAGCGCAACAGTTTTGAACTAGAGATTTTCCGCATATCAGTTAGTTAGCGAATATTAACACATATGCACCAGTAGGGTATTTAAGTATTAAATGGATATATTTTCTTGAATGCTTATAACTTTTGTATTAGTCCATCGATTTTGTTGAACGAAAGCATATTTTTTTGCAATAAAACAGAGCTTAGAGAGAAAAAAACAAATCTGCAAAAAAAATTAAAAATTTTCGAGATCCTTCCTCGCAAAGTACAAATTTTTTTATATTTTTACAAAAAAAATGGAAAAAATCCGTAATGACTGTTCGTTATCTTTGAATCTGCAGGGCCTAGCAAAAAGTGTTGTATTCACGGTTTACAGCAAATTTCATTACCTTTTAAAAGCTTCAAACCGTTTTGGAATTTCTCAATTTGTTCTTGAGATATATATGATTAAGTGGACCCATTTTTTTTTTTTTTTTTTTTGAAGAAAATCGTTAATAATAATACTAAAAGCTAGAAAATAATTAGGTAGGTCCTAGGTACAAGTCATGACACTCCTCATCAATCTAGGCCGTTGATCAGACAATAAAATAAAAGTGTTGGGCGCGTGGAATTTCTAAAAATGTGAGGCGTGGCATAACCTGATTAAGGTTCAGTTGGTCTTACTTACGACTATCAATAGAAATCTGACGCGCCCAACGCTTTTATTTAATTGTCTGACAATGCCCTAGATTGATGAGGAGTGTGAGGGGCTAGTACCTAGGACCCACCTAATTATTGTCTAGCTTTTAGTATTACTATTACTTCATGTAAGTATTGTTTTCAATAAAACCGTTTAACTAAATTTTTTTTTTTTTTATTATTTTATTTTCAAGTTTTTAGTCTTTATTTAAATGCCTATTATTTCTTATTCTATTTAGTTCATTTAGTGACTCATTATTACAAGGGCTCTTTCCTGACAAATTGTTACAATCTAAGTCCCCAATACATAATCCTTCCAAAGACTTTACTCGACTCTGCGCCATGTATGCTTTTCCCTCCTCCAACTCCAAAATATTTTGCTGTCACACTTCTACCGGACTGTATGTAATATTTGTTCCAAATATGAGCCAAATCGAACCACAAATACGATTTTTGTGAAAATCTCGATCCTTGCGCCACCTAGCGGCGATTTTTTTCTTATTATTGCATTGTCATCGGGTTCTGAACTATATTCCAAGTTTCAAGCTTGTAGCTTATCGGGAAGTTACTTAAATTTTAATTACAAAATTCGTGCCAGCCAGCCAACCAGCCTGTCAAGTCAAGCTAAATAAAACCGTTTAAAAAGCAATACTTTTTCGGAGACAACATTGGTGCCGAATGACAGAACAAAGAAGAATTTAGAGCAAGACAATTGACGGTTTACTCGCCTTGCTATTCCACCATGGGTTTGCATAGTTTTAGGTACAAAATACATATATGGAAGATTTGTATTTAATTATCGAAAATAAAAAATGAACAATTTATATGACGGAATTTGACTGTCATTCGTATTTTGTTTTGACACGCACCGCCTTCAAACACACATATGTTTTTTGTACATATGCACTTTTACTCTCTAAAATATTGTGACGTCTTCCACAGTTTCCGCGAAAAAAACATTTCTATTAACATTTCAAATAAACACTAACGCTTCCTTCTTTTGAAAATTTATTAAGAAAACTAAATAAAATAAATAACTATCTCGCTCTTTGTGGATGTGGGAATTTTTCATTTCAAGCGCAAATATAAATTTCCGTGCTGGATTTTTTTGGAAATTTAAATAAATGCGATATGTTTACAGATATGTACATATATACCATAGACAATTCAGCTATAATATTTAATAAAAGTTACGCAAAATCAGGCAAGGATTGTCCCACACATTGCTATTAAATTATTTAAAACAAATAAGCAATGAAAATCCCACAAATTCCACAAAAACCATAAAAACCACAAAATAAATATAAATTTTCAATACTCGCTGCAGTCATAATACATGATTACATTCATATGAATTTATATTAAATGGAATTATATGACTTTTGGGAACAATTCAATAATATCTTAATAGCGCAATTTGTTTACTGTGCATTTAATTTATGGACGCACCCAGCAAGCAAGAAGGTTGGTCTCGACACCGAGATGAATTTGGTTTCGCTAATGGAGTTAGAGCTACGAAAACGCTCTACAAGAGATATGCGAATCTTAATTTCTAGGCGGGGAATTGCCATATTCTTATGTTTTCAAATTGTTGGGCGTTTCAGCCGTTCACGTCTTTCATTTTTCGGATGGTTGGCAACTCGAAATTTTTACGCTTCCGTTGGCAATTCAGGATTTTAGTTTATTGGCAAATCGATCTTTTAGTTCATTTGTTATTTGAGTATTTTATTTGTTCCCCTTGGGTTAGGTTGAACTGGCTAGTTCGTAGGAAGCTCATGTGACGTGACACAATTTACATGCGTGTGAAGCTAAAAGACAGGGCCCTGTAAGTTTTCACATCGTGAAAACACACTCCTAACTTTTAGGTGGTCAGACTAACTTTTTGAGATTACTGTCGTAACACTCTCCTACGAGCTGAGACATATTGCACCCACCGCTTTATGCATTTGCAGTTTATATTAAATTAGGTTGCCTGATAGCCAACCCGGAAAAGCTTACTTGGACAGCATGTAGGTCTAACTATACCTGAATACTTCGAAGATCCAAGTGAATCGAGACGTAAACACTTTCGCCTAGTTCCAGCAAAAGTTGCACATTAAAGCAGGGGGATGGATCCACCTCATCATCTTCCATGTAGCTGCAGTAGGAAGGGGTTTTCAGTATATTGAGATGTACCGTGTGAACTTTCATTGCATAGTGCCCAGTCAAACACCCAATCACTATCGAAATATGAGCCTTGGCGAACAGAAATTTTTCATCAGATATCCTGCTATTTAGCTCTGGATAGCGGAAGCTCACTATGTTATCAGCAGTAGTAACCGAAAATTTTGAGTTCTCTACAATCATCTAAATCCGGTTGAGATGTTCAGGTGCAGTGGAAACAAAAGGACATGAAATAAAAGAAGACGAAAGGAAGAGATAGGAAAGGATAGGAAAGGAAAGGGAAGGAAAGAAAGGGAAGGAAGGGAAGGAGTAGAAGGAAAAGGAAACAAAAAGAAACAAGTAAGGACGGGACTGTCTTCGGCTGTGCCGAAGACTTCATACCTTTCATGAATGGGGCTGAACAATAATCTTATCCCATTCGTAATCTCTAAAGAATGCGCTGTATAAGATAAGAAATATATAGTGAACAGATGTACATACCTAAACGATTTTAAGATAAATATAAAAAAAAATGGCAAAAAACCCCCTTATCTGAACGATCGGTTGTATGGGATATATTTTATATATAGCTTCGATCGAAATGATTTTTAAAGGAAATCTTCTACGATATATTAGAATATATATCACCAAGTTTAACATTTTTATATTGGAAATTAAGGGAGAAATGGCCAAAAATCTTTCTATCTGAACGATCGGTTGTATGGGATATATACTATATATAGCTACGATTAAAGTGATTTTTTCAGAAAATTTTCTATTATATATTAAAATATATATCACCGAGTTTCACGTTTATACTTTCTAAATTAAGGGAGAAATGGCCAGAAATCTTTCTATCTGAACGATCGGTTGTATGGGATATAACTATATATAGCTCCGATGAAAGTTATTTTTTCAGGATATCATCTATGATATATTAGAATATATATCACCGAGTTTCACGTTTATAATTTCTAAATTGCGGCAGGAATGACCAAAATCGTCTTATCTGAACGATCGGTTGTATGGGAGATATATGTTAGTGGTCCGATCCTACCGGATCCGACAAATGTCTAATATCATACAAAAATACATCCTTGTGCCAAATTTCATTGAGATATCTCAAAATTTGAGGGACTAGTTTGCGTTCAAAGAGACAGACGGACGGACGGACGGACATACGGGCATGGCCATATCAACTCAGTTCGTCGCCCTAATCAATTCGGTATACTTAATGGTGAATCTATCTTCTGAATGAAGGAAAACGAATGGAAAGGAAAAAAAGAAAAGGAAAGGAATGGAATGGAAATAAAATCAAAGTAAGGTAAGCGAAAGCAAAGGTTTGTTATATGTTGGTTATCGACGAAGTATAAACTATTTAGCGATTTATCATCAAAGTGTTATAAATTTGGTAGCTGTTATCGATTTTTGACGTGTTATATGCCTGTTATCGAAAATTAAACAAATTCTTAATAAAAAGTTATCGCTGTTGTCAAAAAATGCTCGATTTGTTATCGTAGTGCTACCAATTTGTTATCAGCGTGTCACCGATTTGTTTTCGAAAATTTATCGAGTCGTTATCGAAAAGTTACCTGTTTGTTATCGAAATTTTACCAATATTTCAATCGTGTGTCATGGATTTGTTTTAAAATTTTTTTTTGATTTTTATCAAAAATTTATCGATATTTTATGAAAAACTTATCGGTTTTATATTGAGAAGGTATCAAATTGTTATCGGACCAATATGTTAAAGGCGTAATATTGGTTTGTTTTTGAAAAGCTATTGATTTGTTTTCGTAAAATTATCTAGTTTTATCGGAGTACTACCAATTTGCTATTGTCGTGCTAACCATTTTTTAGTCGACGACTTATTGGTTTTTAATAAAGCATATACCGCGAAAGCTTTAATATAAAAACGATAACACATCTGTAGCCCATCGATAAAAAGGCAACAAGACACCAATAATGTAGCCGATAACACGCTAATAATAAGCCGAAAACAAACCGATAACTTGATGATTGTTTTTCTACTGATAATCAACCGACAATGAAACCATGATCGCCGCTATTGGTAGTTTTTCTAGAGATGCTTATTCTGTTACTCTTAAACTTCTCTCTTTTCTAAAGAAGCTTATTCTGTTACTCTTAAACTTCTCTCTAGCTAATTCAAAAAAAAAAAAAAAAATATTTTGAAAACATACCCCTTTTATACCCGCTGTACTTCTACACAGGGTATTATAACTTTGATTGGATAAGTGTTGGTTGTACAGGTATAAAGGAATCGAGATATATATAGACTTCCATATATCAAAATCATCAGTATCGAAAAAAAAATTTGATTGAGCCATGTCCGTCCGTCCGCCCGCCCGACTGTCCGTTAACACGATAACTTGAGTAAATATTGAGATATCTTCACCAAATTTGGTACACGCGCTTATCTGGACGGAATAGATTGTTATTGAAAATGAGCGAAATAGGATGATAACCACGCCCACTTTTTATATACATATATAACATTTTGGATGCACAAAAAACCTGATTATTTAGTAAATAATACACGTAGAATGTTGAAATTTGACGTGTGGGCTGATATTGAAACTCTTGATAAAAATTTTAAAATGGGCGTGGCACCGCCCACTTGTGATAAAATCAATTTTACAAATATTATTAATCATAAATCAAAAATCGTTAAACCTATCGTTACAAAATTAGGCAATGCTTTGAAGAAAACTTAACGAAATCGGTTAAGGACCACGCCCACTTTTATATAATAGATTTTTAAAAGGGACGCGGATTAAAATAATAAGCTATGTCTTAGAGAAAAAGAGCTTTGTATCAAGAGAATTTTACTTTCTAAATTGAATTAAAACATTAAATTCAACAACACTAAAATTTTTGAAAATGGATGTGGCACCGCCCCTTTTTTGTCTAAGCAATTTTCAGTATGTCGGGGGTCATAACTCGAAGAAAAATTTACATATCGTAATAAAATTGGGTACAGATATTTTCCTTAAAGCAGGAAACATTTCTAGTAAAAATGGATAAGATTGGTTAAGGACCACGCTCTTTTTTATATCAATGACTTTAAAAAGGGTCGTAGGCAAAAATAATAAGTTAGATCTTAGCGAAAGATAGTTTTGTTCCAATCGTATTTTTATTGTTCTGTTATATCTTTATTTTAAAATAAACAGTAGGGGAATCCCCATATCTGAAGGAAAACTGCAATATTACCCGCTCAAGGTCATTGGTGTTAGCCTCGGTATCCTTTTTGCTTCTTCTAAACGAAAATTAGTTCAGAACAGAACCATATGTATATGTATTATTGCGCAGCCTTGTAACACTATTAAGCACACAAAACAAACAACAACAGCATTTAAAGTGTACAGCTGGATATGTAATGTTCGGTTTCACCCCAACTTAGACTTCCTTACTTGTTTATTTACACATATATTTGCACCTTCAATAAAGATTCACCAAGACCTTGAAATGCCTAGCAAAATGGCATCGTAAGATGTCAACGCTTAGTTAGCATAGCTAATATTTTTTAAATGCTTTTGGTCATATTCTTTAGTTCAAAGTTGTCAAATATTCAAAATTCAGTTCAATTTGATACATGAAAACATTTATTTTTAATTGGTGATGAATGATTGCTATTTATTTCCTTTGATACATCTGACCGCAGCTATTTGTGCATGTATGTTTAATTTAAAGCTCTTGTATGTAAATATATATGTTCCGTTTAAAATATTTATTCAGACCAGTCAACTCAAATCTGATCTAAATTTAGCAACTTTCTCGTTTTCGAGTTTATAATCTAGGTACTTCAAATTGCAACTGACATGAATGTTCGTATATATGTATAAACGTATGCATGTATGTAAGTAAATAAGTCAAACACCTCACATTAACCACACACACATACATATTTGCAAAGATAAAAAGGTATGCATTCAGCCACGTATTAAAATTCCAAAATGAATATTACGCCAATTATTCCTAATACTATTTTACCGTTACAATTATGTAGTACTGAATTGAGCACACATGGCGTATACGTAATCGGGCTAAAAATCGTTTTGCTAATTTAAATTTATCGCCTGTTTTGTCATCGTAAATGCCAACTAAAGGTGTGTTTTTGCAAGGAGATTGCTAATATACATATGTAGATATGTATGTATGTATATTTACAATACTCTTGGGGTTATTTGAAGTTTGTTTTGAAATAAGGTATATTTGGACACGTGTGTTTAAAAATGAGTGAAAAGTATTAAAAACATTACGTCAAAAATGTATAAAAATCAATTCGAGAGGCTAATTTCGTAAAATAAATAAAATTAATGTAGTTAAAATTGTTTAGTAAAGAAGCTTATGAGGAACGATGTATATTGGAGCGATTGCCAAATTTGACAAGGGATGACGGAAAATCGTTCCAATATACATCATTTATCCACCCTGTCGGAAAATCAACCAAACAAGATAAGTCACTTATGAGGAACCTTGAAAACTACATCGATAACACCAGTATATACCATCCTGCAAGCCGATAATATAGTGCTACAATAAGTAGTAGATTGGGTGTACCTATAGCTAAATTTAAGACTGGATGAACAAATTACCTGATACGTTCCAACGATTCAATTGAGATCCCAGAGGATGGTAATATTAAAATACGACACTCGTGTAATGTGAGAGTTGAGCGTGTGATATACTATGCTCATAGTGTATAATCAGATCTTACTTATAAGCAGCCAGATCACTGTAACGACTTGCAGGTAAAAGTAGAAGCTGTTGCTGAAGCAGCAGAAATAATGGAAAAGAATTGCATAACTGCAGCCACCCCCATCTCTACAATTAATGTTAGGATGCTATTGAGGCGGCAATCTTGTATATTATCATCATTTGAAAGTTGGTAAACAGTAACAGGTGGTAACGAAAAGCAGAATCAGCTGGCAAAAGTTCAATAACTATTGAGTGAGATAAGAAGTAGAATCATCAAACCAAAGTACATATTCAATGTTTCCTTCATTTCTAAGGCCGGTTAAAGCCCCCACGCCTCATCTAAGAATTTCAAACCAATCATGACTCGTTGTTCCTCCTAAAACCTTGCAGCGCCTGATTAATCTGTATGTATGATTCCTCGTAAGTTTTTGTCGCATCCCAGGATGTTCATTGTGATGGCAGGTCAAAGGAAATGGATTTTCTTTCGATTTCAAAACAAATAAAGGAGTACCTATAGTACAAATAATTTTATCTAGGTGACTTTATAGATATCGAAAGGGGCGTTTAGCAAGTTCAAAAAAGATCAGGCTACCTTAAGAGTCGAGGATAATTTAGTTGAATTCGTTAACAAACTGTGGCAGCGGAGTGTGGAGGCGGCCATAATCAAGAGCATGGCACCCCACTTTATTATGGTTGTCAACAAGATTCTGGTGGAGCTAAAAGCCAGATTACTTGCCTACGCCGGTGACTTTATAATCCGCTAAGGGGTAAATTTCTGAATACCCTGCTCTTTGCTTTCAGGGCCATCAGCACACGGCCATTAAGTAGGATGGGTCGTATGGACTGGCTGTTAATCCTGCTAAAACGAAACTGGTTCCTTTTATGAGTAGATATAAGAACACACAGGACGTCCTCGTTTGTGAGAGTGCTACGTTCTGACAGGTTGAAAAGTATGACACACGTGCTCACCAGCTATTTTTTTGGCAAAATTAAATTTTGGAAAAAAGGGGCGGTGATGCAAAGTTATTTCAGCAGAGATCGAATATTTGTTATAAGAGATGTAAGAGATAATTTAGGTCGAAGAAGTAGGGGGAGGAGGAGTAAGAGTATGAGTGAGAGTGGGAATGTGAGTGGTTTTGGGAGTGGAAATAGATTAGGGAGTGAAGAGGTAGCGGGAGTGGAAATGGCAGCGGCTGTGGGAGTAAGTGTGGGAGCTGAAGTGGGATCGGAAGTGCGAATGGGTTTGTAAGTGGGAGAGAGAAATAATAATGAAAAGGAAATGGAGATAAAAGGAATAACAGACAGAAATAAGTAGGAGGAATGAAAGGAAAGTAGACATGGATGGGAAAGAGTGTGATAGGGGGACGAGATGATCACTTTTTAAATGTGATAAAACCAGTTTTCCGGCAGGATGTCCGCCGGCTACGCTAGTGTGTAACAAAACAGTTAATTTCATTCTGAAATCTTACAAAATTCGTTTTAACTTTGACTTTTATTTTTAAAAGTAGAAACAATTAGCTTTTCTTGCAATAGCAAAAATAACTTTGACATTTATTGTAAGTAAAAGTAAAACAAAAAGTAAAAAACGTTTGCACTTTTTATAAAAATAAAAAGCGGTAAAACTTAAAATTTTATTGTAAAAAAAACAAAGATATTTGGACTTTTTATTGTAAAAATGTAACAGAAATTACAAAATTTTTACTTTTATAGGAAAAGTAAAAGAAAGAAAGTCTTGACTATCATTGTACGCGTTAAAAAACAAAGAAACAATAAAATGTTGACTTATATTATAAGGCTATGCCAATTCGTCCGAAAAATTCTGCACGAAAATTTCCGAAATTTGTTTCTTGGTGTTTTTTAAATTTTTTTTCTGCTGTTATTCCTCAAAAAAAAAAAAAAAAATTCTGGACAACAAGCCACTTTCTTCTAACAAAAAATAGAAAAAAATAAAATTCAAATTCGTTCAAGTTCAAGGCCGAAACAATAAAGTTTATGGTAGTTATTGTTTTTATTTTAAGTTTTCTATAATTAAAAAAAAAATGTTTAATTTGGAGTAGAAAGTAATGTAAAGAATAATTTTTATATTATAGAAAAATTAAAAAACATTTTCAGATTAAAATGGGAAACCTTCAATTAAAAATCAGACTTTTCAACTTAAAATGAGAAAGCTTCATTTAAAAACGAGAATTCTCCATTTTAAAATGGGATTGCTTACTTGAAAATGAGAAAATTTCGATTCAAAATAAGTAAAACTCAATTAAAAATCAGATTAGGCAATTCCAAATAAGAAACCTTCATTTTAAAATAGGAAATATTCATTTGAATATAGGAATAGTCATTTTAAAATGAGAAAAGAACATTTGAAATTGAGAAACTTTAATTAAAAAATAAGAAAGTTTTGTATTAAAATGAAAATATAATATCGTATGAGCTTAAGTTTTAAATAAAAACAATTATGCACAACAGCACCTCTTTAATGAAAAGACATCAAGTACTTAGGCAACGAAAAATTAGATAATTATATTATTAATCGAGTAAAACAGAGCAGCAGTAATAATGCAGTTCCATGACAATCCTTTCTATTTGCGTTGAAAAATGGACAGAAGAGAGATTTCGCGTATTCTACCATGTAAGCACCTATTTCACGAGCACTGCATCCGTTCTCTATTGAACAGGGATGACAAAATGGGTCCAATTTGTCGCCAGGAAATAGATGGTATGGTCAAATGCAGACAAGCTAAAATCTTTGTATACCTATATGTATTTATATACATACAATTTTTCAGATACCGAAGAATGTTCGAGATAAGTTTATAAGAAAAACTCAAAAACAAGAGGCGGCTGCAAACCCAAACTTCTTTCTCGGGAACAAGTCGATGTTATGGTTTCGTGGTTAGAGCAGAACTATAGTATTAACCTTACTGCAACTAAGACGCGAGTTTGTTATAATTTGCGACAATGCTCTATGTCACTCTACAATAGAGAATGCTGTAGGTAATCATTCAGGTGGACGATCGCAGGTGTTACGCCTTGGCCCTTATTCGCCCATGATCAACCCTATTGAAACCATTTGGGCTAAGATAAAAACATATGTTAAGAGTCACATGACCATTCCCATTGCAGTACTAGGAAAATTTGGTGGACGGAGCTAAAGTAACCATAACTGGCGGTGATTGTGCACGGGCGTTTCAACACTCATCCTTTTTCCATACATATGCTGTAACTTTAGAAAATATGCCTGTAGGAAATTAGTTATAATCAAATTTTTTTTTCTCATGTGGATTCTCGTTTTCAAATAAAAATTTCTGTTTTTGAAATGATATTTTCTTATTTTTAAATGAAGTATTCTCGTTTTCAAGTCTTATTTTCAAATAAAGCTTTCCTATTTTGAAATGAAACATTCTTATTTTGAAGTGACTATTCTGATCTTCAAATAAAAGTGTCTCATTTTAAACTGAAGTTTTCTTATTTTAAATTGCCTATTCTGATTTTCAAATAAAATTTTCTCACATTAAACTGAAGCTTTCTTATTTTAATTTGTCTATTCTGATTTTCAAATGAAGTTTTCTTATTTCAAGTTGAAGTTTTCTCATTTTAATATGAAGATGGTGTAGATTAGATATTAATGAAGCGAGCACGTTCAAATATTGTACTTGGTCTAACATTTTGGTTGCCAACAACATCGATTCAAAATTTCAAGAAATGGGCACGGCTACGCCCTTTTTAGACTCAGCTTTTCACCACAATTACGAAGCTAAAACTTTACGTACCGTAAAAAAAATGTATGGAGATGATCTGAATGTCATATTAACGACAAAAACATTTGAAATAAATATTAAGTTAAATTATTTTTGTTGGTCGAGAAACTAATTCTTTACGATATTATTAAAAAATATTAAATTTAAGTATTTGCTACATTAAAAAATATAAAAATATTTAACTTTATTGTAATAATTAAATTTTCACTTTTATGCAAAACATGAAATTGTTGACTTCATTAAAAAAAAAAAATTTACATAAGATATGCAATTTTTGAGTTTTGTTTTTAAAGTAATACAATAAGTAAAAGTATTTTTATTTTTCTTTTTGTCCCCTTTTTCATTTGCTCTGTGTTATTCTTATTTTCCTGCACTTTTGCTTTTCCAGTTATTTTTCCCTTTTTTTTTTATTCGAAATTATCGAAATTTGTTGAATATGTCTCAAAAATTCTTTAGATTTAAGTTACAATTTCAAAAAAATCAAATTAAAGAAAAAATGTTATATTTCTTGAAAGAAGTAGCTAATAAGCTAATAACCATAGACCATGTTATGCGTGCAAGTTAACCGTCAAAGCTGTTAAAACTGCTACTACAGACAACTATTAATTAAGGCAGCGAAAGCTCTCTAACATAAAGCTTTACAGTGATGGCTAAATCGGCTCATGAACTACTTCATTTCAGTTGAAACAAAGCTAAGCACAATTTACCTGATTAGTACTTCCATACATACATAAAACATATATACAAGGTATATATATACATCGCTTGAAGAAATATTACAGAGTTAAGGGCCCAACTTGAGAAATGTCAGTTACAGTTCTGCTAAATGAACATTGTATGTTACTGATTACAAAAAACTTAGCAACACTTAATTTGACTTAGAAGTCTGTTGAATTTTGATTTTCCATGTAAGTTCTAAGTGACGTTTACATTTCGATATGCCATTTGTTTGTTTACATTTCATTTTGACATTTTGTCATACAAATTGACATTTATTGATCATGATGCCAGATTGTATGCGCTAAGTGGAGTATAATCGTGGCTAAGTTGCTAAGTTTACGCCAAGTCGAGTCAACTCTATGCTAAGTATCAGTAATGGGCCCTTTATTGAAAAGGGTCAAGTAAAGAAGTTCAGCTCGAAGAAACAATGAAAAGTATAATTAAAAGCACTTAATCTGGTTTAAACACCAACATTTCTTAGAAATATTTGACAGCATGACCATAAAGCGCTTTAAATTAAAATTTATAAGCTTGTAAATGGCGGTCTGCAATCCTGAAGTTTTTGCCACAAATTTTAATATCTAACAAAATATTCCACCTACACTCATTTCATGACAGCACTTTAAGCGTACTTAAATCACTTTCATTCGGCATTAAAAATTAATTTATATTTTAACATCTCGCAAACATTCAAATTTGATCTCAACAGCTGTTGCTAAAATAGCAATATTTTTTCCAAAACATAAACATTTACAATATGCCTTTTTCAGTGTTAAAAGAAAAAATTGATAGACAGAAAATGAAAATGGAAGTAAAAACAACTCATAAAGTCAAAAGATTTAATTATGCACTTCAACTGAGTGCTGGTATAAATTAAACAAGTAAGGAAGGTTAAGTTCGGGTGTAACCGAACATTACATACTCAGTTGAGAGCTATGGTGACAACATAAGGGAAAATAACCATGTAGGAAAATGAACCGAGGGAAACCGTGGAATGTGTTTGTATGACATGTGTATCAAATGAAAGGCATTACGGAGTATTTTATGAAGGAGTGGGCCATAGTTCTATAGGTGGACGCCATTTAGGGATATCGCCATAAAGGTGGATCAGGGTTGACTCTAGAATGCGTTTTTACGATATGGGTATCAAATGGAAGGCGTTAATGAGTATTTTAAAAGGGAGTAATCCTTAGTTCCATAAGTGGACGCCGTTTCGAGATATCGCCATAAAGGTGGACCAGGGGTGACCCTAGGATTTGTTTGTACAATATGCGTATCAAAAGAAAGGTGTTAATGAGTATTTTAAAAGGGAGTAATCCTTAGTTCCATAGGTGGACGCCGTTTCGAGATATCGCCATAAAGGTGGACCAGGGGTGACCCTAGAATTTGTTTGTACAATATACGTATCAAAAGAAAGGTGTTAATGAGTATTTTAAAAGGGAGTGATGTTTAGTTCCACAGGTGGACTCCGTTTCGAGATATCGCCATAAAGGTGGACCAGGTGTGACCCTAGAATTTGTTTGCACGATATGGGTATCAAATTAAAGGTATTAAGGAGGGTTTTAAAAGGGAGTGGGGGTAGTTGTATAGGTGGTCGCCTTTTCGAGATACCGCCATAAAGGTGGACCAGGGGTGACTCTAGAATGAGTTTGTACGATATGGGTATCAAATGGAAGGCGTTAATGAGTATTTTAAAAGGGAGTAATCCTTAGTTCCATAGGTGGACGCCGTTTCGAGATATCGCCATAAAGGTGTACCAGGGGTGACCCTAGAATTTGTTTGTACAATATGGGCATCAAACGAAAGGTGTTAATGAGTATTTTAAAAAGGAGTGGGCCTTAGTTCTATAGGTGGACGCCGTGTCGAAATATCGCCATAAAGGTGGACCAGGGGTGACTCTAGAATGTGTTTGTACGATATGGGTATCAAATTAAAGGTATTAATGAGGGTTTTAAAAGGGGGTGGTGGTTGTTGTATAGGTGGTCGCCTTTTCGAGATATCACCATAAAGGTGAACCAGGGGTGACTCTAGAATGCGTTTGTACGATATGGGGATCAAATGAAAGGTGCTAATGAGTATTTTAAAAGCGAGTAATCCTTAGTTCCATAGGTGGACGCCGTTTCGAGATATCGCCATAAAGGTGTACCAGGGGTGACCCTAGAATTTGTTTGTACAATATGGGTATCAAAAGAAAGGTGTTAATGAGTATTTTAAAAAGGAGTGGGCCTTAGTTCTATAGGTGTACGCCGTGTCGAAATATCGCCATAAAGGTGGACCAGGGGTGACTCTAGAATGTGTTTGTACGATATGGGTATCAAATTAAAGGTATTAATGAGAGTTTTAAAAGGGACTGGTGGTAGTTGTATATGTGAAGGCGTTTTCCAGATATCGACCAAAATGTGGACCAGGGTGACCCAGAACATCATCTGTTGGATACCGCTAATTTATTTATATATGTAATACCTGCCAAGATTTTAAGGGTTTTTTATTTCGCCCTGCAGAATTTTTTCATTTTCTTCTACTTAATATGGTAGGTGTCACAACCATTTTATAAAGTTTTGAGATATCGCCATAAAGGTGGACCAGGGGTGACTCTAGAATGCGATTGTGCGATATGGGTATCAAATGAAAGGTGTTAATGAGTATTTTAAAAGCGAGTAATCCTTAGTTCCATAGGTGGGCGCCGTTTCGAGATATCGCCATAAAGGTGGACCAGGGGTGACCCTAGAATTTATTTGTACGATATGGGTATCAAATGAAAGGTGTTAATGAATATTTTAAAAAGGAGTGGGCCTTAGTTCTATAGGTGTACGCCGTGTCGAAATATCGCCATAAAGGTGGACCAGGGGTGACTCTAGAATGTGTTTGTACGATATGGGTATCAAATTAAAGGTATTAATGAGGGTTTTAAAAGGGAGTGGCCCTTAGTTGTATATGTGAAGGCGTTTTCGAGATATCGACCAAAATGTGGACCAGGGTGATCCAGAACATCATCTGTCGGGTACCGCTAATTTATTTATATATGTAATACCACGAACAGTATTCCTTCCAAGATTCCAAGGGCTTTTGATTTCGCCCTGCAAAACTTTTTCATTTTCTTCTACTTAATATGGTAGGTGTCACACCCATTTTACCAAGTTTTTTTCTAAAGTTACATTTTGCGTCAATAGACCAATAAAATTACCATGTTTCATTGCTTTTTTTGTATTTGGTATATAATTATGGCATTTTTTTCATTTTTCGTAATTTTCGATATAGAAAAAGTGGGCGTGGTCATAGTCGGATTTCGGCCATTTTTTACACCAATACAAAGTGAGTTCAGATAAGTACGTGAACCGAGTTTAGTAAAGATATATCGATTTTTGCTCAAGTTATCATGTTAACGGCCAAGCGGAAGGACAGACGATCGGCTGTGTATAAAAACTGGGCGTGGCTTCAACCGATTTCGCCCTTTTTCACAGAAAACAGTTATCGTCCTAGGAGCTAAGCCTCTACCGAATTTCACAAGGATTGGTTAATTTTTGTTCGACTTATGGCATTAAAAGCATCCTAGACAAATTAAATGAAAAAGGGCGGAGCCACGCCCATTTTGAAATTTTCTTTTATTTTTGTATTTTGTTGCACCATATCATTACTGAAGTTGAATGTTGACATAATTTACTTATATACTGTAAAGATATTAAATTTTTTGTTAAAATTTTTCTTTAAAAAAATTTTTTTTTTTAAGTGGGCGTGGTCCTTCTCCGATTTTGCTAATTTTTATTAGGCGTACATATAGTAATAGGGGTAACGTCCCTGCCAAATTTCATCATGATATCTTCAACGACTGACAAATTATAGCTTGCAAAAGTTTTAAATTACCTTCTTTTAAAAGTGGGCGGTGCCACGCCCATTGTCCAAAATTTTACTAATTTTCTATTTTGTATCATAAATTCAACTCATCCACCAGGTTTCATCGCTTTATCTGTCTTTGGTAATGAATTATCGCACTTTTTCGGTTTTTCAAAATTTTCGATATCGAAAAAGTGGGCGTGGTTATACTCCGATATCGTTCATTTTAAATAGCGATCTGAGATGAGGGCTCAGGAACCTACATACCAAATTTCATCAAGATACCTCAAAATTTACTCAAGTTATCGTGTTAACGGACGGACGGACGGACATGGCTCAATCAAATTTTTTTTGGATCCTGATTATTTTGATATATGGAAGTCTATATCTATCTCGATTCCTTTATATATGTACAACCAACCGTTATCCAATCAAACTTAATATACTCTGTGAGCTCTGCTCAACTGAGTATAATTAGAAGAAAAGCTGTCCCAACAAACACTGAAAACAGAAATCTGAAATGCTTTAGAAAAACATTGATTCTCATTTATCCTTTGAAACAAAATATTATCTCGACTTTTTCTCAAACGTCGATCTTCAACTTGAGAATAATTTGAGACATACTTGAAAATTTGTTTCTCTCAAATGTTTGAGAAAACATGAATTCTCAGTTTGATATTCATCATTATTAATCATTTGAATCTAAATATTCTCTCAACTTTTTCTCAAGCGTTGTTCTTCTACTTGAGAATGGTTTGAGATATACTTGCTTTTCGTTCCATTCTGGTTGAAAACCATCGATATCATGGAATATTTTCGTTAATAATAATGTGAGTACTTTTTGCGCCAATGTGTCTAAATTTTAAAGTACATTATAAGTGTTCATAAAACCCAAAAATGAAATAAAACATAGTACAGCATGCTTATTTTACATCAATGCTATCGATAGTGTCATCGATAGCGCCGTTAATAATTCGTCGATCTCTAATTTGCACACTTTAGCTGGCGGCCACCGTAGTGTGATGGTAGCGTGCTCCGCCTACCACACCGTATGCCCTGGGTTCGAACCCCGGGCAAAGCAACATCAATATTTTAGAAATAAGGTTTTTCAATTAGAAGAAAATTTTTCAAAGGGGGGTCGCCCCTCGGCAGTGTTTGGCAAGCGCTCCGAGTATATTTGTGCCATGAAAAGCTCTCAGTGAAAACTCATCTGCCTTGCAGATGCCGTTCGGAGTCGGCAAAAAACATGTAGGTCCCGTCCGGCCAATTTATAGCGAAAATCACGAGGAGCACGGCGCAAATTGGAAGAGAAGCTCGGCCTTAGATCTCTTCGGAGGTTATCGCGCCATACATTTATTTTATTATTTTTTTTTATTTATACATTTTAATAATATTAAGTGATATTTTACTACATTATGCATAAATCTAAACGAGTTAAAAGTGAAGTGAGGCAAATAATAAATTTGCTTACCGAAAGTGGCACAACAGTGGATTCCATTTCGTTCCGCTTTATTCTCGTTTGAGAAAAAGTTGAGAATCTAAAAATTCTCAATTTGAAAATAAAGAAAAATAACATATTGTTACGAATATTAGCAAAACTAAGGAGTGCTGCCATCTCCAGGCCGATGCTAAGCAGTCACGTGAATTCACATCAATAATTCAATCATTATGTATCTACATAAACGAATCAATAATTGCGTCTACACATATGTACACATTCCGACGAGCTACATTTACATACAAGGCAGCGAGAGATGAGATGTCACACACAGAGGAATTTACTTATACGCTTATGTGTGTGCGGGAGACTGTAAACTACAAACTCACATATGTACATCTGAGAAGCGCTAAAAAAATAGACAATTGTAAACAAGTAGGAACTATATGAGAACTATACACACACGAATATAGTTGGTAAGTTCTGGAAATGGAAGAGCCTAGAAGTATGCAGCGTAAACTATAAAAGCGGGGCAGGCGAGTAAGAAGTAATTCAGTTTGAGTTGAGCAATCAATGAGTTATTGATTAAGCACGCGATCTGGCGTCCAATAGTAGAGTTTAATTTGAGTTATCAATCAGTTTGGTTATTAAGCCAGCGAGTAGCAAAGTATAAGTGTTATTGTGAAGTACTTTAATAAAGGCCATTTTTCCATTATTCAATATTGGAGTTATTTATTCAACAGTTTAGTGATTCGAACTTAGCAGAGGATTGCAAATAAGAGGATTTGCAAATAAATTCGTTACAATATTAAAAATGTGCCTTTCAGCTTGAGAATGCTATCAAGGGTTATTTGAAATCAAATGTATCTCAAACTGAGAATTGACAAAATGTTCATTGGGATGTTTATGCAAAATGTCGGTGAAACAAGCACCACTACAAACATTACTTTGTATATGTGTATGTACCCTGCAGTCACACCAACTAGTCGTATACTTGAAGAATACTAGTTCCCCAAAAATCCCAACAAGTTTGAGTTCTCTCTTTTTTTTATATAAGCAACTGGTATTTTTAACACGGCGATGTCCTACGAAATATCAATTGCCCGTCTCTGCATAAGAATAATAACTGTTGACAAACTAGTCATTATATACATCAAAATCGTGACAGATACTAGTCGGCCTCTGGGCCAGCATTATAATAGATGCCATACTAGTTATTCATCGTTCATACCAATTCAGCAAAAACTGTCTGATCTGCGTTTTATTATGCTCCTTTAATTAGGGCTCTTTTGCCTCACTATATAAGTGGTGTTCAGGGGTCACAAGAATGCATCCCGTGGTGTGCATTATTTTGGTACGCCTGCAGCCATTTTCAGTGGGTGTTTTTGGTTTGTGCTTCCGGCAAGCATCTCATAGATTTTAATCCGGCTTTGTAATTTAGATGCAAATTCGGGGGTATGTGCCTTAAAGGTAAAAGCGTTGTTTACCGTTAAACCTATTTTTCTGACATTGGGGCAGCGCACTGCCCTGAAGTTGCTAAATAAAACCAGGCTAAACATGTTCACGTAGCCTAGCCCCGCAGTACCGCCATAAGGCATACCGTTACGGGGGGAAACGCGATTTAGTCGTCACTGCTTCGTATGCGCATTTCGCTGTGCTCGCTTTTGGCATTCATCAATCGTGTCATCACTAGAAACGCCATTTTACTCACAATAGTCCAACAATGTATTTCTATGCACATTGGGAGAACTAAACTCTTAATGGAAGGCTACTCTCCAAAAGCTCTGTGTACAGAGATTCTTTCGCGTGAAAAGGAGGGCAATGAAGGATTACGTATTCTGCATTTTCCAATTCGATGGGACAAAGTGTACAGAAATGAACCTACTCTATACTACGCTTATATAGATACTCCTTGAAATTGCCGTGCCCACTCAATATTCGCCCTGCTTCCGCTGGTACCATTCTGCTATATTCCGAGCTAGCACGAAGCGACCTTCCCTCGATTCTTCCCACCGTTCTTGCCACATATCTGTAGTTTGCGACCTTGCGCTTTTCTTGGCCATTTCACGTGAAAGTAGATCTACTAGCATTTTCCTAGATAAAACAAAGATCGCGTCGTCGGCACCGTTCTTATTCTTATAGGAGTAATAAGTTAGGCTGCTGGTAGTTTCGCCTGGGCCTCCTATGTTAGTCATTATTCGCGTTAGGGCTGCACTAACTCTAGAAACATTCTCTCCCACCACCCTGGAGTGCTCCTTAAAAGTTAGTTTTGAGTCAATGTTTACTCCCAAATATTTCAAGAAGGGCTTTGAATTTATTTGATAATATCCTATGGTTAGAACTAACTCATTCACAGTCCGCTATGAGCTCACCAAAACTACTTCTGTCTTATTCCTAGCCATCTCCAGCCCCAAGTTCGCAGCCATTCCTTGGCGAGCGTTGCACCTAAGATTTTTGAGTTACTGACAGTCGATAGCTTAACCCCATTGACGTGTGAGTCCAATACTTGCGTCACCTGGTTCTTCCACTTCTGAAATAGAGGGGCGTGAACTTAGTCGGCTCTAGTGTCAGATTGCACGAAGTGAAAAAACAGAAGGACTGGGTAGATAGCTATTTATTTTGAAAACTTATTTGGGCTTGTTGTCATTACCGTGCAGGCCATCTTTTTACACCATGGGGAAGGGTGGAACCTTCTATGTCTTGGAGTAGTGTGCAGTGGTTGACTGTGTCAAAAGCGTTTGACAGGTCTAGTGCTACGAGCACCGTCCTATGATGGAGTTTTGGGTGGTACAGTCCAAAATTTATGTGGGTGTTTATGGCGATGAGCCCAGTTGTAGTGATACGCATTTTAGGGAAGCCATGCTTATGGATGACTAGCCGGAGGCTTGCGTATAAACGGGGGAAGCAGAATTGTTTCCATCATTTTAGGTACTGGCTAAAAAAATGATATCGCTAGATACCACTCAACATCGTGAGCTGTTTTTCTAGGCTTTGATAGTGGAATTATCCTTACCATTTTCCAGTGTTAGAGAATGAAAAAGGCTAAAACGACAAGTAAAAAACATGCTTTAGGTAGCTGATGCCCTTACGCCCAAGGTATTTTAGCAATATTGATTTAGAAGGATTGACATTTTTATTGGCTTCTTCAATCTGCAGAAGTAGGGATTAGGTGGCTATGTGTTCGTGTTTGTATTTATGTGCCCATTGATTTCTACGACATCTACCCTGCAAAACTTATTGGATTACGTGTTCCATTTTCTTCATGTTGGAGTACTCTAACAATACTCCTTTGCAATGCGTTTGCGGACCACCATCAGCCGATCATTGCTCGTTTTATAACGACCGTGATCACGACACGATGACAATCGAACAGAGTTGCCAAAGGTAAAATATTGCGTGCAAATAACTAACTCTGATAAAATGCAACCGCGCACTGCTTTTATGTATACATACTATATTATAGAGAAATATTAGTTTATTTATTCGCGCAAATGCTAAATAACACAAGAATATTCGTAGTATAAAATATAAAAGTTGTATTGCCCCTCTTCATTTACTTTCATTTTAAATTTAATTCACTTCGATAATTCTTTGCGACACAATTCCTCTTTAGTACTTTGGCATATGATCCTCTGTGGGTGCTCCATGGAGTACTACAGTGAAAGTACTTTGGAAAGTACTCTCACGTATGTACTCTATGGAATACTCACAAACAAAGCGAGAGTGGTATCACCTACTCCTCTCCTAGAACATCGCAACGTTAATTGGAGCACATTTTTTGTATGAATACAGATTTGTTTTGGAACACTCCTATACTCCTAAAGGAGTATTCCTTACACTATTTATGGAGTACTCGCGTTTTTTGAAGGGTAGCCTTGTTAACTGAATTTAACTAAAAAATTGAACTTGTATTAACCCCACAAAACTCGTAGTCAATTAACGAGAATGTTTGCTGGGTACTTTGGCTTTTGGCTACAGGGTAAGTTAGCTTATATTCGCTTACAAACACAAACGATATATCTATGTAGATGAGTAAACGGCTAAAGTAAATACAATAACAATGTGGGTATGAATAATTCTGTTATAGTTTTGTTGCCATAAATAAAAGTCACTTTGTCTATTAATACCAGTAGTAATGTTTATATTCAATATATTTGCATATACGTATGTATATCATAAATGTACCTGTAATAGATTTGTAATGCATATTACTTTCAAGCTCACTTACCGCCAATCATGCGCTGCAAACCCTGGACAATTTGTTTTGCATTGTTCACAACGTACACCATCGTCCACTTCTCTTATAACAACTCCCTGAAAAGAAGATAAAATAAATTAAAAACTACTAAGTATGTTCTTGACTATTCAAAAATGATTTTAAATACTTTTTTTGAATGAAATATACAGCAAGAGAAGTTAGTTGTTGTAAAGGAATAGATAGTTGTAATAGGAAATAAGTTCTACAACAAGTAAAGAAGTCTAAATTTGGGTGATTTTTGGAACATTATAGGTGCTAGAGTTGATATGAGAGAAATCAGACAGGAAAGGAAAGGAAGAGAAAGAATAAGAAGGGAAAGGAAAGGAGAGGAAAGGAAAGGAAATAAAAGGAAAGGAAACGAAAGGAAAGGAAAGGAAGGGAAGGGAAGAGAAAGGAAATCATTTGAGTCAAAATGAAAGCCAGAACCTATACCGAACAGCGTGATATCTTTTGTTGCCGAAGTGGTTACGACCGAAGGGTTATGGGCGTGCTATCCATTTCTTATAATCGAGCTATCGGCTTTTTATGATATGTTGTCGGTACAGACGAACCATAGGATATAACAATAGACATCTGACTGAAAAGGCACCGCTTCACAGGGATTTAAGAAGTTATTTCCGCAAGCATTATGAGGAAATACGGCATTTGATACCTCAGCCGTATGTAGAAGAAGAACACAAATATGTCCTCAGTGATATCCACAAAAAGGCGTCGCAACTCTATGCACGGAATTGCCCGGCGAACCAAGTTATTGAAATTAAATGCCCTGAACTGGCAGAAGAGGAAAGAGATCTCACTCTAGCTGAACTTCAAGCTTGATAACTGTAACAGGTTAAAAGCACTGCTACAACAAAAACAACAACAACGAGCCATATATATGTTATGGCAGTGTTATAAATTTTCTATCGATAACTATCGTTATAGATTTTTTATCGAGTAAAGGATTTGTTATCAAAATTTATAGATTTATTATTGCAAAGTTATGGGTTATTTATTGAAAAAATATCGATATTTTATCCAAAACTTTTTGATTTACCATCGGCCTGTTATCGATTTTTAGTCGAAACTTTGCCGATATACTATAGGAAAATAAAAAATTGATTATCGAAAAGTTAAAGATATGTTGTTAACAAAATATTGAATATGTATTGAAAAGTTATCGATGTGTTAGCAGAAAGTTATCGGTTTATTTTCTCCGAGTTATCGATTTCCTATTGAAAATTGTTCGATATGTTATCAAAAAGTTATAGATTTGTTATCGGCTTGTTATTGGTTTTTATCAAAAAGATATCAAAATCTTATCGAAAACTTATCGAATTCTTATCAGCTGGTTATCGGAGTTGTACCGATTTACCAACTTAGACTCATCAGCCGTCGCTCTAATGACGGGAGCCAAAAAAAAACAAAACCAACCTCAAAAAATGTGCAGGAATTGGAACCGAAAATGGGAAACGTAACCAAAACTAGAATAATAGCGAAGAGCAAAAAGGGAAACTTGAACCCGAATCCAAACCTAACCAGGGGCAGAAACAGCAATCGGAATTGAAACTTTTGGAAATATCCCCACAACAGGAAACAGAACCTGCACACAAACTAAAGCGAACCCGCCACCGGGGCCGAAAGAACAATTGAAGCCAGAAACTATTTTGAAACCAAAACAAAACAGAAACATTTTTCCAGGCTTTATTTGAGGTTATGTTGCTTATAAGGGGAAGTTTTCTTAATTTATTTCACGTCCTTTGTACAAGGAGTATTTTCTAGAATATTTAAATATAATTGCCTAGATTAGGTTAGGTTATAGTTACTTAGGCCAGCTGGCCCAGGGTGATGCTACTGAATGAGCTTATACTCATGAATATGTGATGCATTCGGTTGCAGCAGAGCTAAGCTCTTGCAAGGACCCGATAAAGTGCTTGTTTAGACATTCCATGCCCAGGCTAGAGCCGAGCATCTGAGAGGAAACGTTCAACACTTTCTATATCTTTTCCATTCTTACGGATACGACAAAATTCACAGATTGCGATTCCCATGCGTTCGACGTGTACTCCTATCAGACAGTGCCAGATTATTATCCAGATCAATGGACCCAAAGAGAGACCTTTGAATTTGATAAGGAACCTCGTTCGGCTCTTATTTATGCGAATCAAAGTTTGTCGAGAAATTTCAAATGCGACTCCCAGTGCCCATATGACATTCGTTTTCTCGGTAAATACAGACATGAGGAAATGTTTGCACGTGACAAGAGGAGAGGCCATGTAACCCAACTGAATTATCGCGGCCAGTTTAGAGGTTTTCCTCGCTAGTTCATCAGCAACACAGTTCCCAGATATACCACTGTGACCTGGAACCCACATCACCATCGTGATGCACAGAGAGGTTAGTTCGTTTAGCGACTGTCTACAATTGAGCACTATTCTTGAGGAAGTGGACCTGGAGTAAATTTAATCTTAAATTTGCAGATAATAGCTATCAGGCAGACTCTTTATTGGCTATTAGTTCTGTCTGAAAAACGCTGCATGGCGTTGGCAGCCTAATACTTAAGGAAAGCGAAAGATCTTTTGAGTAAATAACACTGCTTACATTGCCATTAAATTTGAATCTTACGTGAGGGCTGCTGTGAATTATGGTTATGGAGTGGAGGTATAATCCCATTCGTGTCGCTCTGTGATTCTTATAGAGAATTGTTTGTCTGGCGGAATTATCGCAGATTAGTATTATCCAGTTGATGAAAATTTACCGAGAGGTGATCAGAATAGTGGTGTGGTCAAATCTGATGTTTTCCTAGGACAGGACTGCGTCCAGTCTAATCGCACTACAATTCGGCTGAAGCTTACCACACAGGTCTATTGGGAGAAGGTTGAGCACTGCGGCAGACCTCTGCATACTAGTCATCCTGCTGACTATGCTGTTTGTTGCCTAAAAATGGACCAAAATTCCCTTTCGTATCGTAACAACATATTTTATTGGGTTTTTTCGGCATATTTTAAAATCACTCTGGCAAATTACTGTAAAATAAAATGAGTTTAAAATAGAATGCATGTGGATTTTTAAGATATCACTATATGGGCTTAGGTCTTTCATTCAGAGTTGAAATTAAGTCACACAAAGACATTGATAATCAAGTGTTTTTGGTTGATTTATTATTTGAGACTAAAATTTGTCTCAAACACTTTAAACTTGTTAGTTTAGCTTAATGTTTTGTGTAGCTTAAGCAACTTTTGATAAAGGTTTGAGAAATGTTTGAGAAACATTTGATTTGGGTTTGATGCATAAAACAGCTCGAAAAACGTATTGTAAAAGCATTTGCGAATTACATAGAATATGGTCGATTCGCAAACGGATCTCCTACTAGGCTTTAAATTGCTTGAAATTTTGTAAAAGGCCTTTACCACATTGACAACAACTACAAAAGTACTGCATATGCAATAATTTAATAATAAAAAATATTTACGACAGATATAAGCAATTAAAATAATGAACCCAATTTTTCCGTGCATTATTATACAACATAAAAGGATTAAGTTATTGCAAAGCGACTTTTTTTTACTATACCAATTTATGGTAATTTTACACAATTAACCACTGAAATACATGAATGACTGGCCTTCAGAAAATGCCTACTGTAATCTTGCATAACGAAGTAATACCACATGTGACGTATGCATGTTGTAGAGAGACAATCTGGCTGAGCATCACATGCCAACAAAGCCAAAAACAGCAGTAACAACAAGCAACAAGAATATTACATACATCCGAAAAAAAATTACTACTTTTTCACACATACACACACGTATAGCTATTCGTACTACTTATTGTTGCCAACAGATAAATTCCCACATTTTCCAGCTGTCACATCCTGTGCCCTGTCGTCATATCCGACTAAGTGACTATCTTTCCCGCCAAATGCATTCATTTGTGAAAAAGTGAACGATGTCATATGAATATAGTATTATATAATCATTGTCATTTGGCTGCTTTTATCCTCATATATATATTTTTTTTTTATTTATGTGAAACGGAAAATGGTCTAAAATAAAACTTGTTCGTTGCATGCTGTTTATAATGGTCATATTGTCGTCTGCCAGTCCATATAAACAATTTTTGTAAAAATTGTAGAAAATTATTTTAATTGTGTTCCAAATTTTTATTTGTAGATTATGTACAAGCCTCATTCGTTAAAAATGTTAGCTGTTATTTTCCATACATGTGCTGGTCACAGTAGGGCACTTGCGAAGCGAGTGCTCATGATTGCCTCTCTTGTCGGAGTGACATAAGGTCAATTGGCGTTATGACCACTTTGAGTGGCCATTAAATCAATTGGCCTTATAGCCACTTCAAATGGCCGTAAGGTCAATTCACTTTATGACCCTTCATAATTTCATTCTATGGCCCTTTAGAAAATTTCCGTTTGACCTTATGTACATTTTTGGAAAAAGGCTATATCAGCAATTCAGGATCAGCACAAAAGCAAAAAACTTTCACAGAACGGGTTTGACCTTAAATTGAATAATTGTTCTTATTTCAAAGGATTTCTCATTTGCCCAGCGTTTAGTCCGATTTCCCAATTCAAAATTTTTCTTTTGTTTATCGTCCTACGGAAGACTGATTTTGAGGACACTGTGAGAGAGACTCAATGCGATCAACAGAGCACACCTAGAAATTGCAGATTTTTTCAGCTTGCTCTAAGATCTATGGTATATATCTATGGTATATATCGAAATCAGTGCCCTCTACAGCTGCGGTGTTCACCGCTATGCTCTAATTATTTTGGTATGTAGCTAAGTATTAGGCATGCATCGTAGACATTCACATGATATTCATAGTTCTGCAGGTTGTTGTGGAATTAAATGTGTCAAATAATTTGATGAGAAGGCTTAGAATATTGACACAATTATCATGCCGGTGGTGAGAGACGCCTACAATACACTGAACTGAAGGTTCGAGTTGTAAAAAAAGTCCATTAGAGAGTCGGCTTAGTATCAGATGGTGCTCATACCAGAGCGTACCAGTTTCATACCTGACAAAGGACAGCAACTACAACAACAAGGGGTGATTAGCTGCCACACGGCGTGGTAGTTACCGAAAGTTGCCAGCTTTTAGTGTATAAGTGGTGCAGCCTGGAAAGAGTAGACCTTACGTAGCCTGTTTTCCTGCGAGTTTTCTTGCGTCTTTTTAAGCTTTGCAAGGTCGACAAGACCATCGTCGCTTCCACTTTTTCCAAGATGATGAGATAGGACTCTTAGCGATTAGAGGAACCGAAACTTGTGTAAATACATGTGATCTGGAAAGGATTTCTCGACTGATACATGCTAGTATCTGATTGGTCCTGACAAGAGAGGCAAGAGTAACGTGGTGGCTATAACTTGTTTGGTATTTGCGTTAAGCAAGGTTAATTTCCTTCTGATCAGAATATTAAGATAAGTTAGAGCCTAGAGAGTGAAAGAGATAGAGCCGCAGTGGTGTGGTAATAGTGTGCTACGCACAGACTACCGAAGGTGCTCTGTAAAATCCCGGAAAAGCAACATCAAAAATTTAGAAAACAGTTTTTCAATTATAAACAAATTTTTCTAACAGGGTTGCAGTTATTTGGCAAACAATCCGAGTGTATTTTTCCACTGAAAAGCTTCTCAGCGAAAATCTACATGCTTGCAGTCGCAATTCGGAGTCGGCATAAAGGAGGTCCCGGCCCGCCCTTCGAGGTAAGACGCATTCGCTCTTTAGAATATAAAATACACTCATGTTGTTGTTGTTGTTGTAGAGATAAGGACACTCGCCGAAGGCTTTGGGGAGCGTTATCGATGTTGATTGTCCTTTGACGGATGCAGATCCGGTACATTCCGGTACCAAGCCCGACTATCTCGGGAACTATTTGTAATGACCACATGCGACCTTCTAGGCCATCCCACCCTCTCACCCCCTTGATTCGTGAGGCGCGCGGTCGCCAGAGCCTCGGCTGTTAATGAAACCGGATTCGCCACGCATAGGTGAGGTTGATAATTGGGTTTGGAGAAGCTATGTATTGCGCTACACAACCCCTTGAATCTATTTGGTATTTTATTCGCTCCTTACGACAGGCATACCTACCGCGGATTTGTTCTAACGCCCTAACCCGCTGGGGGAAAAATACACTAATCTCACTGTATTGTGAGAAATCGGGTCAGCACCTATACTTTGAGTTAGCTTTCCGGGGTGTCCTTCCTGGTGCAAAAATCATGGTAGTCGCCACTACGCCAAAACCAGCCAAATTTTTTGGGAAGTTTGAGTTGATGGCAGAAATTTTTTGTGGGTAATTTTGGTGAGGTGACATTAAATCAACAAACATAACGTCAACTGACCTTATAACCCATTGAATTGACGTTCTGGCCACATGAAATGATGACAACCTCGAATTTTGCCAAACAGATTGACACTATGGCTATTCTGCTTTTCTGAAATGATCATTAAGTCAAAACGAATTTTTTCTAGTGGCCTTAAGATGATTTTTTTCTTGCACGTATTAATATGGTAACAACTCGGAAGTTTCTTCTTCGAAGATTTTTTTCATTTATTCCAGTTTTATTGAAGTGGTAAATCATATTAAAGAGTGTTCTGTAGTGGATTGCTTTGAAATGAGAATAACTTACTCAATTTGAAGTTTAACATTTTCGCATGCGACGCTTTTTCCTATATACTGATTTTATGGCATCGCATTAAAAACTGTTTCTCTAATGAAATTTTTGAAATAAGAGGACATTATGTCCATTTGAATAGCTCATCAAGTTAATTCCACTTACGTATATTTGACTGATAACAGGTCAATTGACCTTATGTCCTTATGTCCATTGACCTTATGTCATACCAATATTATTTTTAGAAAACCGTAGTAGCATGATATCCACACAGTACATAAGTAAGCCATATACTAATATCTAGCTTTTTGCTACTTAATACAACAAATATTGCTGAGAGATAAGCGCGCCCTTGATTATGAATTCATACATCATATATTTGGCATTTTTCCAGCTGACAACTGCAACGTCATGTTAGTGGTTATATGCGACTAGTATTCTATGATCAAATGTATTATATACATAGATAATAGTAAGTAACTAAAAGACATGTACATGTGGCGAAAAATATGCTAAGATTAGTAAGGGGCAAATAAAACAAAAATTCACCAACTTCGGTGTGATGAAGTGGATAATGAAATAATTAATGATGTGATCTGTTCGTCGAAAATCTGTTCAACTATATCCAAAACTGGCTACATATAAAGATCTTTATGTAGATATATACATACATATATACATATACATGAAATTGATAATACTTGTATGACTTGAAGGTCATGTGGAAACCTTCAGCAGCATCCTTCGGTCTCATAAAAATTTTCTGTTATGGAGAAGACATTCCTTATATGGAAGTCAGTTAACCTTCATTAATAGAATATGAATATTCTAAATAGATATTCATACAAAGTTTATTATACGAGCATATTAAACCGTTTATGCAAATACCGCATAAACATTTTAATTATGCCAAGTTGTGTTCTATAAATAATTTCAACAATTTATAGCAAGGTGAGAAACAATTAAAAATAAAATGTATCCTATTTTTAAATATACTACACGCTTATCTATTATCGTATATAGTAAATGCTTGTACACGTGGTCTTTATAGGGTATTCCTTGAGCTCATACACATTTACCTGTTACAGCCTGTTAAGTGTGAGACTGTGTATAATTAATTCAATTTTTCACCACACACTATGTGTGTATGTTTGCAGGCAGACTCCTGCTTAATGAAGCTTTTGTGCATAAATTAACGTAAATATTTTTTTATTGTAGAAAGCAACTACGCTAACAAACTTCTTTTCCTGGTTGTGCACTGAAATATTACGATTGGATATAACTCTCTATTTCTACCTTTCCTTCGTTTTTTCTCTCTCTCTCTCTCTCCTTGCTCTCACTCTCTCCCCTCTCTTTCTCTCCCCTCTCTCTCTCATCTCTCTCCCCCCTCTCTATCTCTCTCTCTCTTTCTATCTTTCCTTTGTCCCTCTAATTCTTCCTCAAAATTTCATTGTCTCATACTTGCTCTCAATTGTTCCGTATGCTCCCCTCCCTCTCCCCTCAATTTTCATCTCCTTCCCTTCCTTCCACCCGTCCCTGTCATGCTTCATATCCGTTTACATTATCATCCTTCATCTTCATTTCCATATTTATCTTTATTTTTATCTCCACCTTCATCTTCAACTTAGCTTTCATTTTTGTCTCCATCTACATCTTCATCTCCATCTTCATTTTTTTCTTCACTTTCATTTTTATTATTCATTTTCATTGCTCTCCTTTTCCATTATCATCCTTTACCTTTGTCTTCGTCCTTATTTTTACCTTCACACTCATATTCACCTTCCTTCCACCACCTTCATCTCAATCTTCATTCTCACTGTCATTCTCATCTTCAACGTCATCTTCGTCTTTACCTGCATCTGCATCTCCATCATCATCTTCACCTTTATTTCTATCTTCGTCTTTGTCTTCGCTTTCATGTTCATCTTGACCTTCATCAACTTCATTATAATATTCATCTACATCTGCATCTGTATCTGTAATTCTACGTCAATCTTCAACAGTTTCTGTATCATATATATGGGGTATTCCATCCCATTTCGACCAATTTTGAACCCGACCCCTTTAGAATTGGCTGAAAGTTTTTCTTCTTTTTCTAGCTTACGAAAGACGTTTTTCAGAATTTTTTCATCCAACTCAAAAAAAGTTATGAATTAAAAAAAACACCGTTTTTGTTTTCAAAATGCTATAACTTTTGCACAAATTAACCGTTTGGGATCTTTTTTTTTTAATTTGTTTTTAAATGCACTTTTCGGAAAAAATACAAAAAAATTTTTAAAGTTTTTTTTTTTTAATTTTTCAGTTTTTCGAGATTTTTCGAATTTCGCCATTTTTTTTTTTTTTTTCTCATAAAAAACTTCAATCAATTCTGCAATCATCCCCACTAATCCCGGAGTGGGCCGATTTTTTTTTTATATTTTTTTATTTAATTGAAAAAAAAATTTTCAAAAATACAATTTTTTTTTATCAATTTTATTTATATAACAAAAAAATGTAAGAAAATGATTTTTAAGTATTCTTTTCTTTATATATTATGGTAATTGCCTGTACCTATAGCTGCATCTGCAACTGTATCAGTGTTCAATCTTTTTTAACAGGCCTAAATCTCTTTTTAATCCCTAAAGGTAGATACACTTAGGATTACATTTATCCCCATTTTAACACCTCTAAAGGATCTTATTATTTATTCATTCCAAATGACGTTGCGAAGTATCTGCATTTTGTTGCACGTGCAAAAGAAACGCATTTACATTGCCACATTCTCATTTGTAAAATTGTGAAATGTTGCCGCAATTGTTGTTGTTATAGAGGCTATATGTCGTGTTAAACTCATTGTCATGGCTGTTGCATTGTTGTAGTGTTTTAACACTGTGAGCATGGCTATACATTTGTTTGTAACATTTAAAGCTCGTACCAAATCGAAGACCCACATTTGGGGAGTGACTCACAAAATGTGGCAAGTATGACAATATTCTTGCAAACAGCCGTTAAGTTGTATAAAACAGTTGTGATTGTGTTTGTGGATGTATGTGTGATATTTTATATGGATTTGCCCACACAGCATTTTGAGGATTTTTCTCGCTATTTTTGGCATGCTCAGGTCGTTTACCGCTTGTGTAGATGGTTCTACTCTACGATAAAAATACTCATTCAGAGTGATAACATAAACGTATTCATGGCGGCTGAGTTGATATGAGAGCAATTAGAAACCAAAATAAAAACGCAGAGTGTACATAAACCAATTTAGAACAATAATTCGAAGTAAGAGAAAAGGAAGAGATAGAGAAGGGAAACTAAAAGCAAAGTTGAAATTAATAGGATAGAGGGAAATGGAAA
The DNA here is from genome assembly GCF_040869045.1 of Eurosta solidaginis. Classification (NCBI taxonomy): domain Eukaryota; kingdom Metazoa; phylum Arthropoda; class Insecta; order Diptera; family Tephritidae; genus Eurosta; species Eurosta solidaginis. Next base: position 192,571,040 of record NC_090323.1, read on the forward strand.
GAAATAGAGGAAAAGAGAAACGGAAATCAAAAGGAAAACGTGAAGAGAATGCGATGAGAAATGGAAAAGGAAGGGACAAAAAGAAAACAAAGTGGACAAAGGACTTGTAAGGCACATGTTAAGAGAATGGGAAAGGGAGAGGAAAATAGAAAGAATAATTAATATAATGAGAATCACAGTACAAAAAAGTGAGAAAAAAGATATTAGAAAAAGAAAGATAAAAAGCAAAGGAAACAGAGAGCGTTATAAATAAAAACGGGTTGAAAAAAGTTAAAGAAATAAAAAGAGGAAAAAAGAAAACAAGTAAGGAAGGCTAATTTCGGGTGTAACCGAACACTACATACTCAGCTGAGAGCTTTGGAGAAAAAATAAGGGAAAATCTCCAATTAGCAAAATGAACCTAGGGTAACCCTGGAATGTGTTTGTATGACATGTGTATCAAATGAAAGGTGTTAATGATTATTTAAAACGTAGTGGGCCTTAGTTCTATAGGTGGACGCCTTTTCGAGATATGGCAATAAGGGTGGACCAGGGGTGACTCTAGAATGTGTTTTTATGATATGGGTATCAAATTAAAAGTATTAATGCGGGTTTTAAAAGGGAGTAGCCCTTAGTTGTATATGTGACAGCGTTTTCGAGATATCGATCAAAATGTGGACCAAGGTGACCCAGAACATCTTCTGTCGGGTACCGCTAATTTATTTATATATGTCAAACCACGAACAGTATTCCTGCCAATATTCCAAGGCTTTTGATTTCGCCCTGCAGAACTTTTTCATTTTCTTCTACTTAATATGGTAGGTGTCATACCCATTTCACAAAGTTTTTTCTAAAGTTATATTTTGCGTCAATAAACCAATCCAATTACCATGTTTCATCCCTTTTTTCATATTTGGTACAGAATTATGGCATTTTTTTCATTTTTCGTAATTTTCGATATCGGAAAGGTGGGCGTGGTCATAGTCGGATTTCGGCCATAATTTATACCAAGATAAAGTGACTTCAGATAAGAACTTGTACTAAATTTAGTTAAGATATATCGATGCTTGCTGAAGTTATCGTGTTAACGGCCGAGCGGAAGGACAGACGGTCGACTGTGTATAAAAACTGGGCGTGGCTTCAACCGATTTCGCCCATTTTGATAAAAAACAGTTATCGTCATAGAATCTATGCTTCTACCAAATTTCACAAGGATTGGTAAATTTTTGTTCCACTTATGGCATTAAAAGTATTCTAGACGAAATAAATGAAAAAGGGCGGAGTTACGCCCCTTTTCAAATTTTCTTTTATCTTTGTATTTTGTTGCACCATATCATTACTGGAGTCGAATGTTGACATAATTTACTTTTATACTGTAAAGATATTAAATTTTTTGTTAAAATTTGACTTTAAAAAAAACATTTTTTTAAAAGTGGGCGTGTTCGTCATCCGATTTCGCTAATTTTTATTTAGCACACATATAGTAATAGGAGTAACGTGCCTATTAAATTTCATCCTATATTTCATATCTTCAACGACTGTCAAATTACAGCTTGCAAAACTCTTAAATTACCTTCTTTTAAAAGTGGGCGGTGCCACGCCCATTGTCCAAAATGTTTCTACTTTTCTATTTTGCGTCATAAGGTCAACGCACCTACCAATTTTCATCGCTTTATCCATCTTTGGTAATGAATTATCGCACTTTTTCGGAATTTTCGATATCGAAAAAGTGGGCGTGGTTGTAGTTCGATTTCGTTCATTTTAAATGGCGATCTGAAATGAGCGTCCAGGAACCTACATACCAAATTTCATTAGGATACCTTAAAATTTACGCAGGTTATCGTGTTTACAGACGGACGGACAGACGGGCGGACGGACGGACATGGCTAAATGAATTTCTTTTTTCACCCAGATCATTTTGATATATAGAAGTCTATATCTATCTCGATTAGTTTATTACCGTTATGCGAACAAAGTTAATATACTCTGTGAGCTCTGCTCAGCTGAGTATAATAAGAAAAGGAGTAAGAAAAATAAAAAGAAAAAGAAAAGAACGAGGAAAATTAAAACCAAAAATAAAAGCAAAAAAGAAAAGAAGCGAAAAAGGAAAATAAAGAGGAAAAGAAAAAGGAAAATAAAAAGAAAAAAAGAAAAGAAAAGGAAAAGGAACAGAAAAAAGTTAAAAAAGTAAAGATTAAGATAGATGAAATAAGATAAAGCATAATAAAAAGAAAAAGTCAAGGAGAGAATTGAAGAAAACAAAAGGAAAGAAACTACATGATAAGGAAATAAGAAAAAATTAGGGAAAGGAAAAGAAATTGAAAAAGAATAAACTAAGTAAAAAAGAAACTAAAAAGTGGAATAAAAAGATAAAGACAAAAAAATGTTTATTAAATTAATAAAAAAAGGGAATAAAAAAGACAAAATAAATAAACAAAAACTAAAAAGTAAAAAGATAGTGAAAAACAAAGAAGAGAGAAAAAAAGAAAAAGGTAAACAAAGAAAAATAGATTAATTAACATAATTCTAGAAAGAAAAAAAAGAAAAGAAAAAGTTGCTAAGGAAAAAAGGATAAAAATATAAAATAAAAAGAAAAATGAGATAATAAAAGAAAAGCAACAAAATAAAAAGAAACAAGCAAAAAAAGGCGAACGCAAAAGAACAAGAAAAAGAAAATAAAATGAAAAGACATTATAAGCGAATCGAAATAGGAGAAAAACAAAAAGAAAAAAAAATGAAATGGAAAAATAAAAAAGGGGGAAGGGAAGAAAAAACGAAAAGTTGTGAAAAACGAAAAAAAAAATGTAATCATGACGCTATAAAGCAGACTTCTTTGCTGGTACTTCCAAATGTTAACTGAGCTAACTCATATTGGTGTGAGGGTACAGAGCTACCATTGCACTTACTTGCCTCACAAAGTTTTACGAAAAGTTATTAATGAAAACAAATCTAAAGAAAACAATGTAGAAGAACACTGTTCCCCAATTATTTATGTTACAGTTAATTGAAGTTAAAGCGTAGGCTCTCACCCAACAGTCTTAACATATATACGTTGGTCTAATTTTTTCCCACATACATATGTACGCGCTTACATACCTCTTGAAAGTTGTTTATTTGTCCGATGTTACATACAAATGTATGTATATAAATATACGTAACTACAACTATTTAAATATAAATAACACGACAAAGAATAATGCGTCGTGAATACGCCTCTTTACTTTTCCTTCATTTTAAATGCTTAACTTACAAACAGGTACGCCTCCCCTGCCCAAGGCCGTACACACTTTAGACTAAAATTACCTTAACAAAAGGAAAACTGAAATCTATGTAGGCGTATGTGTTGTTAGCGTTGAGTAAAACAAAAGGAAAATGTAGTAAAACTGTTTGTTAACGAAAGAGTTTTAAAGTGTGGGACTTTATTTACGTGATACGTTAGTTAGAGCCGTCAAAAAGTGCGACATCTCGTAAGAGAATTCAAAACTCTCTAGGAGATTTTCAAAGTGATACGACTATAATAGACTTCGGCCTAAATAGGAATGTTGTAGAAACGTCGTGTAGCTTGTTCATTCATTTCGTGTTTCATTTAAATTCTAAATTTTAACCAGAGACAGTAATTTGCTTGCATGAGCAGGGAACTATATTCGCCCTTCATACGTATACAATCGGCTTACTCGTATACAATCCGTCCGCCAACAGCCGGAGCAGATAAGTATAGCAAACTTGATATTTTGAATGCAAGATCGCGCGATCTTTCAAATCAGTAGGCCGATATAACAACAAAAATTTTAAATGCAAGTGTTAACCGAAGCCATATTGTTCCTTCTCGTTGAGCTGGATTCTTCAAACTTGGAACATATTTCACAGCTCGATGATAAAGCAGCATGAGGGAAAAACATGTTCGCTATGCGGAACATGGATGATGACGTTCAAATAAAGTCGCCTGAATTTGGAAATTCGAGTTTTAAGTAACTTCCCGACAACCTAGGAACTTAAAGCTTCGAGCGTAGCTTAGATTTATGTATATAAAAATGCAATGCTAAGGAAAAATAGGCGTTAGTATCAAATACTCGCTATCGATAACTTCAATCAAATCGATAACTTTGTGATAACACATCGATACTACGCCGATAAACATTTGGTAAAAGTCCGGTAACTTTTCGATAACAAGCCAATAACTGTTCGATAAGTAATCGATAACTTTGAGATATTCATTAAAAATTTTTCGATAATATAACCACGGTGGTTGTGGTGTGGTGGCAGCGTGCTCCGCTTAGTAAACTGAAGGTCCTGCGTTCAAGCCCCGGGCAAACCAACATCAAATAAAGTGTTTGCAATCGGGGTTGCCCCTGAGGTTTAATTTTTGAATTTTTCATTGCGGAGCTTTTCTTAACGCTGAGAAAAAGCTAAAATAATTGGAATTTTTTTGTTTTACTTGAGAGTTAAAAAACTTAAGTCGAAAAATTTTCATTGCTTTCGGTTCAATATCCAGAAAAAATATTGCTTTGCCGCATGGAGTTATTTTAATAGATGTAAATTATAATGAAAAAGTCCACATGTTGAAAATTTTATTGCATGAAATTTGAACTGTTAAACCTTTGCTTAAGTACGATTATATGTAGCAGGGTCATGCGCAAGAGGGGAAGGGGGGGGGGGGGGCGATGGAGTTTGGGGCTTACAACGACTGATTTTTTTTCATAAAAAGTGGTAGATGGAAGAGTGCATTGGCTGGCTGATAGCCAATAAATATGGAAAATGGTTCTCTTTACTCCAGTTTCTATTAATTTTTACCGCAAAACTAGTCTTGACAATAATGGATGCTTAGTATGAGCTTCCATATGTTCAAAACCCCCCATAGACAATTCCTGCGCGCGCTCCTGATATGTAGCGAAGATAGATGTATTATTACTTTATTTATTTTAATTGGCATTTCAAATTTGAAATATCATCATTGCAGGCATATAAAGCAAGGCATAAAAACAATACAAGATTTTATAAAACGTAAAAGTTATTAACATGGGCATAAAACAAAAACAACAGCGATGAATATACAGCGAAAAAGTTAATGAAAAAAAATTAAAATGATCTCACCTTATTTAAAACTGTTGAGGCTGATGCTGCCTGTGGCGATTTTGTGGCGCAGCAACTGAAAGCAGTTACCGGCTTGAAAAAATAGAGCTTTTGGCATTTCCCAAGCTCAATGCAGGTAAAGCAATTTATAAGACCAAAATATTATCTTATATACAACCTTACTCACAAATGTGTTTTTTTTTTTTTTTAAATCATGCACGGCGCACATGTTCGATGCTGAAGTACATACGAGGTAGCAAAATAACAGAAATTTAAATTTTTATTTAATTTAAGTATAACAGTTACGTACTAGCGCTTAAATCGCATTCAGGTTTCTATGTTGCCTATTCAGTATCAGAGAGTACGCTTGCATATCTCTGACCTTTGCAGTAAATACCAAATCTAAGACCAAATATACCTTTGACCTCAAGCGATAACTACTAAGCTTGGGGCGATTTGTAGAGTTGCCAAATATTTCTGTTCCCGAAGAAACGCAGTTAAGGGCGCGACAGTCTTGACGAAATCGCCATGACTAAGTGACTGTGACGGTATCATCGACTCATTCACGTCTACTAGTGATGACATTCGTCAATCGATGTTGGTGATAAGTCACATTCATATATCATATCAATAGTTTGTCTCCAAATTAAATTTGACATGGTTCTAAAAGATGATGCAATAAACTAGACAGGTGAAGTCAATATTACAAAATAGATTCGCATCTGAAAATACCCGCGCTCATAAAATTTAAGTGTTGTTAATTGACTTACATGCAGCATTGACTTTTTCAGTATATTCAGAAATATCAAGTAACGTGCAGGAATATAACGCCTGTGGTCTGTATTTTCTTTTGTGGGTGAATGTTATTTCCTTTTCCTGAGACGAAATGGAAAAGTTTAAGTCAACGAAGCTGATTGGCTGAATCTTTAGAGTATCACATTATCCACAACTAAGGAATATGAAAACAGACTGCGACGTCAAGTTGTAGTTGTGGGTGGGTAACTGGGAGGCTTGTAATACGAAAACTCGAGATCGACGGTATACGGTACCCAAGATTTATCTATGTAAACCAAGCGTTAAGAGGTAGGCTCATTGAGCAGAAAGAGGTGGCTGGTGTAAAAATATATAGCGGCGATGCTTCAAGAAATCAGAACTTGCAGATTCACCTAATGACAAAAAGGAAATATGTGGCTCATCATAACTTTATTTTAAAGAGATTCAGCTAGCCCTACAAACATGCAATAAAATAAGAAAATAAATGTAAGGTGCGATAACCTCCCAAGAGATTTTATGCCGAGCTTCTATTTCAATTTGCGTCGTGCTTCTTTTTAATTTATCCTACAAATTGGCGGGACGGACCTACCTGTTTTATGCCGACTCCGAACGGCATCTGCAAGGCAGATGAGTTTTCACTGAGAGCTTTTCATGGCAGAAATACACTCGGAGTGCTTGCCAAACACTGTCGAGGGGCGACTTCGCTTAGAAAAAATTTCTTCTAATTGAAACTCTTGTTTCTAAAATTTGTGATGTTGCTTTGCCCGGGGCGTGAACCCAGGATCATCGGTGTTGTAGGCGGAGCACGCCACCATCACACCAGGGCGGCCACAAACATGAAATACTCCCTGCCCTATGATCCAACACGAAAAATATAGTAATGACTTTCTCTATCCACCCACCTTTCTTTCCTCTGCCTAGCCCTCTTCTTCCTCTATTATTTCTCTCTTCTCTACATTTTCTAGTTTACTTAAATCAGCTTTTTCAATTTCCCTATCCCTTTCATTCCTCCGTAAATTCTCTTTCTTTTTCTCATACCCTTCCCGCTCTTGCTCTTGTCCAAGTCTACCTCTAAATTTTACTTTTATTTATATATTTATGTACTATTTGTCTCAAGCTATTATCCTTATTCTTACTTTTACTCTCACTCTCCCTCCTCCTCATCTTTCTTTACTTTCTCCAACTTGCTCTACTTTCCTTCCCATTTCCGTTGGTATTACTCTTCTTTTTCACTTCCAGTTTCCATTGTGAAGATATATCGAGTTTGACTTTTTTCCGCACATCACATCAGAAAGGTGCTGAAAAAGGAACAAAATATAACCAAATATTCTCCATTCCTACTACTTTAAAATACATGACCGCATTGTTAGGGCCTTCAAATTTTTGCTGTTGTACCACTGGGTTTACCTGTCTGGTTTTATTGCGTAATGGTTCTAAAAATTAAGGTTTTGTCGTGCTCACTCTAGTAAATTTACCAATTCTTATAAGTCACGTTTGCACTGATTGAAACGAGGATTAATGTTCAAGCTTTTCTTAGATCGGCAAGGTCTTTTTAATAAGTTTCATTTCTTTTTTATCATACTAGTTTTTCCTGGGCTGTGATGAACAATAAATATAGCCTCATCGCTTGATATCTTTCTCTATAGCAAATATATACCAACAATGAAGCAACTGAGAGAGTGTCTTTGAACTTTGCATTTGGTTAAGTCCTGAAGAACGTAATCTCAGCCCACCATTTGCTTTGACGAAAAGATCACGTCCTTTTTGATATGCGCTTCAATTCGCTATTAACTCTCAACCGTATTGTAATGAATTTTGGGAAATCCTGGTTATTATACACCTTCTGCAAACGTTCGAATCGCTAAATTGTTGAATAAATAACTCAAATATTCTGCAATGCAAAATGGTCTTTATTAGACTACTTTGAAGGTATTTCACAATAACACTTATACTTCACAACTTAAAAAAAAATAAATCTAACTGATTAGTTATTACTCAGCTTGCGCTGCCTTTATACTCTCTGTAGCCGCGTCTGCATATTTCTCCTAAGGTCTAGACGTTTCACCTTCTAGAATTCTTATAGCTCATGCTTGGTTACGACCTGTATACGTGTATATTTGTAGTTTATTGCCATATGCGTGTGTATGTGTGAGTAACTACCTCGGCTGGTGACTGCATGTGTGTGCGTGTGAGGTATCTCTTCGTCGCCTTCTACATAAGTATTGCTAGCTTTAACGTGGACATGTATATAAGAGTGACTGCTTCATGTTTTTGTTGTTGCGTGATTATTTACTAACAGCCTAGTGATGTCAACATTCGCCACAGTATTATGAAATATTCTCAAATACAAAGCTCAGGTGCATTATCCCTAACGAGGATTTAATATAGCAGGATGAGATGGTCCCAGCCGTATCCAATATCACAGACCTACAAGTGCCCGCCAGCAACTGAATGGAAGGTGTAACGGCACTCCGTCTGCAAGAGTGCCACACCCCTAAACAAAGTATGAAAAAATAACTCGAAGAAACAAGTCGCACTCCAAACCCAAAAGGAAATGTTACGTAATCCGCCCCTTTCGGCACTTCGCAAACTAGCCTATCCGCATAAGGCTGACGCAAAGCCGATTCCGCCACCTACTACGCATCGTACAATACCTCAAGGTGGTCGTACCTTGGTAAGCTGGTATGAGTGAATTCCCTTGAACATACAAATATACTAATAGCTGTATCTTAAAAAAAAAAAAAAACCATGGAGGAAGCTGCAGACCTGTCAAGTGCCATGTTCAGAATTTCCAAGTGATGCCCTCTTATCTCGCCAGAATATCATCTGCACAGTTAGGCGGGAATATTCCCCATAAAGGAAAAATAACGAAATGCTAAACAGTTTCTGTTAAATGCTATACTAATAGACAACATCCACATGACACTAACCACCTTTTGAATTGTAATGTGAAACCAACGGCTCTAACAGCTATTTTTCTTTGGTACAACCTTGCTGAAAACGCAAGTTTCCTTGCATCTCTGCTAAAGAATATCGATGACAATTTGTGATTGATCGCACCTATGGGATGAGACGAAGCAGTGCTACCGTAGGATGAAGAAGGTAGCTATGGGATGAAGAACGGCAAGTGACTTAAAGTTATTTTTCTCCTCGCCCACCTATTGATGTAAAGTGAGGTTCGATGTCTTTATGACTGAGCCCATTCTCATTAGCTCTGGTTACGTACGTGGTGCGATTGGAGAGCACAAGAGGATACGGTTGTTCCTTTATGGCATGGGTCTTAAAAAATTTTAATTGATTACCCTTTCGCATACGCAATTTAGAGCACAATTGTGCTATGGAAAGCAAACCGCTGCTTTAGGATGAACTACCCCTCTGCTTGCTTATTGATCAACGAAGACCCAAATGGTACAACTCTACCATCAATAAGAACCTTCCATATAAATAGCTGCCCGATATCATAACGCTGCCCAACTGTAGCCCAATTGTTGTATGGCAATTGTACACTCTGCGGCCACCGTGGTGTGATGGTAGCGTGCTCCGCCTATCACACCGTATGCCCTGGGTTCAACTCCCGGGCAAAGCAACATCAAAATTTTAGAAATAAGATTTTTCAATTAGAAGAAAATTTTTCTAAGCGGGGTCGCCCCTCGGCAGTGTCTGGCAAGCGCTCCGATTGTATTTCTGCCATGAAAAGCTCTCAGTGAAAACTCGTCTGCCTTGCAGATGCCGTTCGGAGTCGGCATTAAACATGTAGGTCCCGTCCGGCCAATTTGTAGGGAAAAATCAAGAGGAGCACGACGCAAATTGGAAGAGAAGCTCGGCCTTAGATCTCTTCGGAGGTTATCGCGCCTTACATTTATTTTTTTTTTTTTTATAATTGTACACTCTGATTGCTTTTCCCTTTCATGATATTATATGTAGACAATTAGCTATTTTATAAATTTTTTTTAAGAAACATTTATCCGCAACTTTTTTAAGTCTTTTCGCTTTGCTTTGTAGTTAAACACAAATACATAAAAAAAAAATACACAAAAAGCTAAGTAAACAACATTTCTTTGTAATTCTTCCTTTCTTATTGTACATGCCGGTAGTTTTTGTTGTCATAGCTATTACCGGCTCACTGAAGTTACTTTTGTGCTAGAAAAAAATAACCAGAAATTATACAGTAGAAACATAAAAACATGTTCACCAGAACAAAGCGAAAAGGAGATGGAGTGGAATAGAATGAGCATTTAACTTAGAAATTCCCAAGTAAAGTAGACAGCAACATAGCCAAACAAGGCAATTAATGAGATGAACCAACGATCGGACAAGTTCTTAATTAGTGTTAACTTAGCGCTCCATTTGAGTGGAGCTTTGTAGTAGAGACCAGTTTGGAAAGCAGCTCTGTGGCTAACACTTCTATCAGTGTGAATCTTGTCATTAAATCTGTCAAGCTTTCAAGTGCAAGTGCCAAGAAAAGGCACTCCCGTATGAAGCTCAGGCACTTGTGTATGATAAAAAAATTTACACTAACATTTTGACAACTAAAAATTATTCAAAAATATTATAGCACTGAAAAAAATTTGTTATCAAAATTGATTCATAAATAAAATTAAAACAGATACATAATTGACCGCGGAGCTTAAATATATGGGGCATATGACCAAAGAATGTAAGCAAGACTGTACCAAAACAAGAGGTGCCTATTCTAACTTCATATGACGTTAGTTAGTTACCCTTAAGGAAAGTCAGTACCTAAGTAGTGATAAAAAATTCTGGTTCAGAACTAGAGTGCCAAATAAATATTAGTTCGTTAATAGCTATATTTTCAGTTATACAATCGACAAAAACTGATACCAGCTTTAATGAGCTACGACTACATATGAGTATGGCTCTTTCTCAACACTATTCCACCAGTACGTAACTATCGAAAAAGCACCAAAAAGAAATTTGTATATACATAGTTAGGAACTAGTGAAAAGTTAAAACAGCGGCGACAATTTCCACCGCCTAGGAGATCGCAATGTTAAATTCACCAGTTGAAAACATGTAAAAGAGATAGATGGCGAACTATTAGTGGTTCAGAATGCAGTAGAAAAGCACTCATTTTGAACTAGAGACTCTTCTTACGGGATACTTTCTGTGACTTTTTGTTTCAAATCGGTATATTATTTTTCTTTGTTATGAGACATTTTTTGACTGGAAGTGGGGGGAACCGTAAAGTAACCATGCCTATCATTTACTTGTTAAGCATTTTATTAAATCAGCACCTCAGTAATATCTGTTACTAATATATGTATGTAAATTTGAACACAAATTTGAAACAAACAACACGGAGCCCTCTAATTAAGCATTTCAAAAGTTTTCAAATTCAATTTCCAATGCAACATTCGCGGAAATCTCTACATTCGCTTTTAGCATGATTATTGAAACCCAAATTCCGACGATATATGTATAGAATATGTTCCCACAAAACTTGATGCTAGAGGTTAATGTAATTTTTCGCTACTTTCAGAATTAAATTTATTGGCTCTTGTATGTTGGTGATATAACTATTGACGTACTATTTTAAGCAAATATTTTGTAACATAAAAGCAAATATTCTACTTTTTCCGATCTCAAACAATTAAAATTTTTTAAACACAAAAAAATTTTCAGTGCACATACAATTTTGTACATGTATTGTGATTCGCAATTCCATACAAAAAATTTTGAGCAGCACTGTTACCTATTACTTGAAGCAACTTTTTTTTTTCCTTTTTTTTTTTTTTGTTATGCGGTTTCAACACAAAAAAAATGTCGTGGGGGTTTACAATTTGCACTGTAATAAAAAATCAGCAGTCAATCGTATAATTTATTTGTTTTTTGCATTTATTTTTGCTGCTCTTTCTTTCTATCTATTTATTAATAATTTGGTCAAAATGCTTATTACCATTTTATAAAAAGTTGTTTGTGTGTTATTGCAAATAACAGACAAACAAAAAAACAGGTGAAAAGTTTTAAGGTAAACAATTCTCAGAATTTTTGTGCTTTCGACGCGATTTTGTGAATTTTTCCACTTCATTAATGCGAAATGAAATATCACCACAAATGTCGCGAATTATTAATAATATAAATTGAAAATTTATTTATTAAATTTATACAAAAATTTTGATTAGAAATATTTTCCAGTTACTAGTATGCAGGCTATCAATGCTTAGCATTACGGGATCCCTGAAAACAACCCCGACGGCTGTAAGATGAACAGACTACCTGCTTCCCTATCTGTGCTTCGGGCTCTTAAAGCCACAATAGAGGTGGATTTACAACGCAAGGGTGCTCAAATGTCGGACGAGGCGATACATGTGTACACAGATGGTTCAAAAGTAGTGGAAGGAGTAGGGTCTGCGGTATACTGTGCTGATCCGAAAATAAGCATATCCTATCCTACTGGCGGCCACCGTGGTGTGATGGTAGCGTGCTCCGCCTACCACACCGTATGCCCTGGGTTCACACCCCGGGCAAAGCAACATCAAAATTTTGGAAATAAGGTTTTTCAATTAGAAGAAAATTTTTCTAAGAGGGGTCGCACCTCGGCAGTGTTTGGCAAGCGCTCCGGGTGTATTTCTGCCATGAAAAGCTCTCAGTGAAAACTCATCTGCCTTGCAGATGCCGTTCGGAGTCGGCATAAAACATGTAGGTCCGGTCCGGCCGATTTGTAGGGAAAATCAATAGGAGCATGATGCAAATTGGAAGAGAAGCTCGGCCTTAGATCTCTTTGGAGGTTATCGCGCCTTACATTTATTTATTTATTTTTTTTATTAGCTGCCAAATCACTGCAGCGTCTTCCAAGTGGAAATATTAGCCGCAACCAAAGTAGTAGAAACACTGGAAGATAATAGCTTAAACTGCAGACGTTTTAGCTTTTATATTGATAGCCAAGCAGCAATTAAGGCATTAACCTCGCATAGCACAGCATCTAAATACGTGTTACAGTGTAAGCAGTCTTTGGAGAGAATCGGGACAGGGAGAAGCATACATCTATATTGGGTTCCAGGGCATATGGGAATAGATGGGAATGAAAAAGTGTAAAAACTAGCTAAAAAGGGCAGATCCCTTGAAGATTGCTCCGTAGACGTCCCAATTAGATTGGGCGAGATTAAGAGAAGGCGAGAGGTGCACATGACCGACCAAGCGGGAAGAGCGTGGGTCCGAGCACGGGGCTGTAAAGTGTCGAAAATTATGTGTAGGTCTTACAACCTTAGACTTACAAAGTTGTTTCTGTTATTAAAAAGAGAGGACTGTAGACTCATGACGGGTATTTTGACATGACACTGCCTTCTGGCGTCACATGCCTTTAAATTAAGTTTGGTCAGTGATAGCAGATGTAGAAAGTGTGGGATTCGAGGAGGAAACGATCGAAAACGTTTTTTGCTCGTGCCTCGCACTTTCCAGCTATTTGGAGTGATACAGCTGTAAGATCTAGAAGCATGAAGTGGCATAGGTCCTAGAAAGATTCTAGTATTTGACAAGACGACGGAGTTATTTTATAACATAGGTACTGGTTTTTGATAGAGGTTTTCAGTTTTGTCGTTAAATAAACTTCACTACGGACTCATTCAGTCTTTGTGAGGTATTCATGGACCGGCCAATTCAATCTCACCCAACCTAGAAAACCTATTTATTTTCAGCATTCTTTGCATTCCGTGCCACTATCGGACCTTTCATTTAATTTGTTTATTGTTTCCATGAAAAGGCTTCTTACAACTTTGAAAAATAAAATCAAATATGATGAGGGATTATTCTCTTCAGCATGACATGCTTATATCAAAGGCAAGTCAGTCAATACTGCATTGCATTGGGTAGTCATGAATATAGAGAATGCCACGGAACACCAGGAATATGCCCTAGGTGTTTTTTGGACATTGTCGGAGCTTTCAATAATGTCTCGAATAGGCAATCATACACAGTCCCAACTCATTTGAATTTAATCCGGCGTTAATAAATTGGATCGGCTCCATGTTAAGCTGAAGAATGGTTACGTCGCAATGTGGTATATGCGAGACAAACAAATCTGTAAACAGACGAACGCCACAGGGTGGGGTTATATCATAAATGCTGTATACGCCAGTTATCAACCAGTTTCTAAGGCCGTGCGACAAAGGACTAGTCAATATTACGGCATATGTAGATGAAGTTACAGACATCATAAGCGGCAGATGCCTAACAACAATCAGCTGTCTGTTAGATAAGGTATTTTGGTATGTACATGCTTGGGCATCTGGAGTCGGGTTAGCTGCCAACGCGGAAAAGACTAATGTAGTATTATTTTCTAGGAAGTATAAGGTCCCTAATTGGACTGAGCGCTAGCTTGGAAAGGTAACCCTACAAAAAAAAAATATAGCACCAAGTATCTAGGAGTTTTAGTAGAAAGTAAGTTGTCGTAGGAACACCATGTGAAAGAGAGAGAGTGAAGAAAGCCTCCGCGACACTGTATGCATGCAAGAGGATGTTAGGATGCAAGTGGGGCCTATCACCCAAACTCTCTCATTGGGTATTTACGGCAATTGTCAAACCCATACTTTACTATGTGGTCCTTGTTTGGTGGACAGCCACACAAAGAAGAATATATATATATAAAAGCTTGAGGGGGCTGGCAGAGTATCAATGATTAACGTAACAGGAGCCCTATAAACTACCCCAACTGCATCCTTGCTTGCCATTCTACACATTCCGCCTGCAGACCTTAAGTCCTTAGGGCAGCTTGAGTGCAGGACTTATGGCCATAGCAGTATAGTCCTATCTAATATCGGGAAAACAGTATATATGGCCGTTTTCCTGAGCTTTGAAGGAGATATTGCGGCCCCAATTGAGCCGTTATATTGGTGTAAGGGTGGAGAAATATCAGAACATATGTATACCGATGGTTCTAAATTAACGGATACAGGCTAAGAGATTACTGCAACGTCTTTCAGGCGGAAATTATAGTCGTGAAAAAGCAGCAGAAATTCTGGAGGAAGCGTGGTTAAGCGGCTGTCGCGGCATTATATATATTGACAGTCAGGCGGCGACTAAGGCAATAAATCACACATTACTTCATCAAGAAGTGTTCTGGAATGCAAAGAAGCTTTGGAAAAACTTCGCTCAGGCAGTACTATACATCTATATTGGGTTCCTGGTCATAAAAGGATAGAAGGTAACGAATAGGCCTATGAGTTGACAAAGCAGAGTGGAGCACTCGCTCAATCGACGGTATACGTCCCGTTTGGGAGAAATCAAAAGGATACAGGAGGTGTATTTGATCTATCGAGAAGGAAGGGCGTGGACAGAAGCGCGGAGCTGGAAAATTTCTAAGATCAAGGGCAAAACTTACAATATTGAAATCACAAAGTGGCTCATTCCTCTGAAGAGAGAAGGCTTAAATCTCACGATGGGCATACTAGCTGCCTTCTGGCATCACACGCGTATTAGCAAGGCAAGTAACAACGGATGCAGAAATTGCGAGCTGAATGACGAAACGGTTGAGCACGTTTTGTATTCGTGTCTTTTATAACTTATTATTTTACCGATTTACTGTCAAAAAATATCAATGATTTATCGACTTATACTATCGGCGTATAATCGATATGTTGTTGTAATATTATCGATTTTGTATCGAAAAGCTATCGATTATTAATTTTGTTATGAAAATGTTATCGGATTTTTTTACCTTACAGTTATCGATATGGTATCCAAAAGTTATCGATTTGTTATCGGAGTGATATCAATTTGTTATCGGCGTGCTATCGGTTTCATATTGATTTGTTACTGATTTGTTATCGAAAATGTATAGATTTGAAACAAGTAAGGAAGGCTAAGTTCGGGTGTAACCGAACATTATATACTCAGCGTGAGCTTCAATTGTACATTTCATTTCAGATAAATCACTTTTCTGCATAAAAAAAAAATGTCTCCCCATTTTCTCTTACAATAAAACTTGATAAGTGAAATATCATTGATTCAAAACTATTTTTTGCTAAGTTATAGCTTATTATTCTAGACTACGACCCTTTTAAACTTGTTTTATATAAAAGTGGGCGTGGTCTTTAACCGATCCCGTCCATTTTTCCTGGAAATATTTTCTGCTATAAGGAAAATATATGTACACAATTTCATGGCGATATGTTAATTTTTCTTCGAGTTATGGCTCCCGAAATATAGAATATTGCTTAATCTTAAAAGGGGCGGTACCACACCCATTTTCAAACATTTTAGTGTTTTCCACTTTAATGTTATAATTCAATTTAGAAAGTAAAATTCTATTGATATAAAGCTCTTTAGCTTATTATTTTCGTTTACGAATCTTTTAAAAATCTTTTATATAAAAGTGGGCGTGGTCTTTAACCGATTTCGTTAATTTTTCTTCAAAGCATTCCTTATAGCAAAGGCAACCTCTCTGCCGAATTTTGTTACGATAGGTTTAACGATTTTTGATTTATGATTAATAATATTTGTAAAATTGATTTTATCACAAGTGGGTGGTGCCACGCCCATTTAAAAAAATATTTTTAAATTTTATCAAGAGTCTCAATATCAGTCCACATGTCAAATTTCAATATTCTAGATGTATTATTTACTAAATAATCAGGTTTTTTGTGTTTTCCAAAATGTTATATATATAAAAAGTGGGCGTGGTTATTATCCGATTTCGCTCATTTTCAATACCAATCTATCCTGGGTACAGATAAGCTCATGTACCAAATTTGGTGAAGATATCTCAATATTTACTCAAGTTATCGTGTTAACGGACAGACGGACGGACGGACATGGCTCAATCAAATTTTTTTTCGATACTGATGATTTTGATATAAGGAAGTCTATATCTATCTCGATTCATTTATACCTGTACAACCATCCGCTATCCAATCAAAGTTAATATACTCTGTGTACAAAGCACGCTGAGTATAATTATCGATCTGTCATCGGCGTATCATCGATTTGCTTACGGCAACTCATCGGTATGTTATGTAGCAGATACCGATAAATAAATATAAAATCGATGAAACCAGTAAGAAGCCGATGACAATAACAATCCGACACCAAATGAAAAACTCCATCGGTAATAAAACAACAACTTCTCGGCGAAATTCTTCTCAAAAATTAGGAATCATTTGTTTCTTTTGAATATAAGTATATTTTGGTCAACCGCTGTTTCAACCGCTGGGCGAACTCTAGTTAATTTAAAAACATTAGTTTTCTAAACGTACACCGTTTTTTCACGTCTCTTCTATTTTCCATCAGTATCTTTCTCTGCTATGGAATGTCCACATGTGATGACGAAATCACTCGACGACAAAAAACATTGCCTTGTGTTAATTAAAGCGAAAACAACGGTGGGGATTCAGTTATATGCAGAAATGAACATAACTTTTTTTTTGTGGTTTGGGCTAGGTTTTTTGTTTTTAGTTGTTGACTTCTTGCAGCGCCTTCGTGGCGGACTACTCTGATGCATAGAAAGGTTCTTGTTTTATTTTGAATTTTTATTAGCTAATTTTGTAGTTTTACTATTTTATTTTTTTACAACCACATATACGACGGTTCGGTTTCGAGACGCCACAAACGACAGTGTGAATGTTTTTCCAAAAACAAATTCTCAGCCAAAAGTGAAGCAGGTCAGGTTGCAGTAAATTTGTTTATTGTAGTAAAACCGGTAATCATGTGTTAGAGATTCTCAAGTAAGCCGCAGCACTGCATTACAAATTAAATAGATTTTACAAAATAAATGAAATTACGCTAATGACGATAGGTATGTGGTAGCTATGCATTTACATATGTAGCTCGCAGATAGCTAAACAAAAACAACGTAGGAAAAACCAAAACCGAAGCTATGACAGCAAAAATTAAATCAAGAATTCTACGAGAAGTTGTTAACTGCTACAATTTTTATTAAAAGGGGTATGGTGCTATGAAATTTGATTCCAACTATGTGGATTGTAGTGGCTCGAGAATGGCAGCAGAGGCGAAATCAACCCTCACCCAAAAGAATTAAATCCAGGTCGAAGAGGACTTCGAATTTGAATAGGAGGGGAGGGGGTATCCTGTTATACCGGTCTCCTGGGACTTGTGCACTCAATGAGGTTCAGATATCGGTTCAGGCCTTGTGGCATCCAAGTGTGCGCAGTGACACCAGGATAATTTTCCGTCCAGAATTTATTTATTCAATACTGTCTATGAAAGAACATTTCTTACAGAATAATAAAAACGGTGTAGTATAGAAAATAGTATATACCTACTTAAAATAAGAGAGTAAAATATTCAAAAAAGCTTGTTTTCCCATGGAAAAATCAAGGGAGATGCTCTGAGATAGAATATTATTCAAGAGGAGCATTACTGGCAAATTTAGTTTTGACTTTTTCCAGTAAAAAGGATAGGTGACGCAAAGATTTCGCTTTGGAATGTTAAAAATAATCCTTTCCAGAAGAAAAGGACAATCTATGGTACCATGTATAACATTAAACATGAAATTCAAGGAGACTGTAAGTCAAATAGCATAATACGGGATGCATAGAGTGGAATGGGAGTATCAAAGTTGAGGGGCCGTAGAGCGAAATTATTGAACACCTTTTGAATACGTTCTATTCTTTTTATTGATAGCTGGTTATATGGCCTCCAGATAATATTTAAGGTGTGAGCGAACAAAATTTATATACAACATTTTAGGAGTATAAGGGTCTAAGAACTTGGTGCAGTTCCGACGAATAAAACCTAAAACAGAGTAGGCCTTCGCAATGATGAAATCCACATGTTTGTTGAAAGACAGTTTCGGGTAAAAAAAACTCCTAGGTCCTTTACTTCTACAACATTCTGAAGGACAGTATCATAAATGTGGTAGGAAGTACTTCGAAAATGCAAAATTTTAGCAAATGTCATTTTAAAACATTTCTTTATGTTTAAAGAGAGACGAGAACGAAGACACCATGAATGAACTGCGTTGATATCGCGTTGAAGCTTTGCTTCATCAGAGGCATCTTGGACTTTGGCGAATATTTTGACGTCATCGGCATAAAGTAAAAAATTTGCGAAGGAAAAGCAGCTACTAATGTCATTGATGAAGAGAACAAATAGTAGAGGGCCTAAGACGCTCCCTTGCGGTACCCTGGAGAGGCAATGAAAGGTTCTGAGAACACACCATCAGTGGTAACAACACAACGTCTCCAAAAAGCGGGAATAGAAGCCCATATATGCTAGTTTTTCCAGTAGTACTGTATGAGAAACTTTATCAAAGGCTTTCGAGAAGTCTGTATATAGACAGTCAACCTGGCATCCAGCCGAAAAGGCAGTATTGCAGTCGTCCGTGAACAGAGCTAAGTTCGAGGCTGTGGATCGCCCTGGTCTTCGTTCCAGTTATCGTTATTCACATCGTCTGTCACTAGTGATGATATTATTAAGTACGTCTCTCAGCACATTGGCATCTTAGCTTGAGAACTCCTGTGTTTCAAACTGATTAAGAAAACTGGCTATCACCAGTTATGGCAGTAGACAACTGATGAGTACTACCAGCCTTCACATTTCATTACTAAATCCAATCGCGGGCGGGACGATGTGCACAACAGTATAAGTACATTTCTCCTGCACTACGTACTGCCGTCGCGGAAATCATTAGACTCCACCGAGCCCTAAAAAACAACTGGATCGTTGCGCTGCCTCAAAAAGAAAGGACGCTGGATAGAGGGTCACGTTGCGCCTGGGCGCAGCAAAACGCGCTTTATTGGATCAATATCGTGACGTAAGAAATGAAGACAAAGACCCATCATCAAGTAAGTATCAAGTGACCTAGCGGCGTGAGTGTGAGAAGCTTCAGATGTTCACAGAAAGAAAAAATGCTCGAAAATTATATCAGAATATACGGCTGGTAACAAAAGGTTGTATGAACGGAGAAAACCGGTTATGGTGATGTGAAAACCGACATAAGAAGCGTGCTGCAGGTATGGAGGGAACACGCTTCCTCATTGCCAGATAATGAGACCGATGAAGGGCCCGCTAACACAATTCCTGATGATGCAATATACGTTCCACTACCCGACTATGACGAAGTGAGATATCAATACACTCCTAAAAATAAAAAATTAAATAAAAATGGAAAGGAATGGAATACAATGGAAAGGAAAAAAGGGAAAGAAAAGATTTTTTATCGAAAAATTATTGTCTTGTCATCGAAAATTTATCGATTTTCTATCAGAATGATATCGTTTTGTTATCGATAGAACTTCAGTATAAAATCTTTTCCACATAAATAAGTTATTGACTACGAGCCGAGAGCTGGGCGTTAATTTCATTGGGTGAGTGTTGATTTGATTCGATAAGGTGAATCCTGGGTTTTATTTTTTCTTTATTTTTCCGAACTGACAGGCTCTTCTGGCCAGCTAGGTCTTTTAGCAGTTGTGCTAGTTATTGACCTAGGCTGGCAGGATCGCCATGAAATGTTACAGTGAGTGTGACGTATAATGATACAATACAGTGGGTGTGACGTATAATGCTACAATAGGCCGACAAAAAAACGACAGCTTGTTGATATCGATTGTTACCTGTAACATGTTGATAGCTTACCGATACCGATGATAATAATAGGTCGATAATTTTTCGTACTTATAAATGAATTTCTTCGAACCAAAATGCCAAAATGATTTCAAAGTCACGAAATTATCCCAAAATAGTCGCGAAAATAATGCCGAAATTACACTACCCTGACAGATTCCTAAAATGATCTCGAAATAGTACCTAATAAAAACTACCCGCAAAATCCAAAATAATACAGAAATGATCTCAAAGACCCGGAGCGATCCTAACATAACGAAAGTGGCGAAAATCTACATAAAAAAGTTGTTTCAAATTGTGTTCGTGTCCTGCGTTCGTTAGGTCAAGGCTCAAGGAGTGACACACTACCTATTAAGATAGGTCCTAGAATCTTTTAATACTCCCCAAGAGAACGGAGTTATTTTGTAGCGTAAGTCTTACTACTTATTTCGGGGTTTTCCGTTTGGTGGTCAAAAAAATTCTTGTAACACTATGGCCACATTCAATCTATGCGAGATCTGGATAGACCGGCCAGCTCAATTTAACATAACCTAGGAGTTTTTTTAGGGGGGTGCAATCGGCAGTGGTTTGGCAAACACACCCCGTGTATATTTCTGTCATGAAAACCTACTCAGTGAAAATTCATCTGCTTTGCACTTAAAATTCGGAGTCGGCATAAAACAAGTCCCGCCCCGCACATATTTTAAGAAAAATTAAAGTTATCCAACGTAAATCGGAAGAGAGGCTCTGTCTAAAGCTCCGCGGAGGTATATCACGCCTTGCATTTATTTTTATTTTTTTAGTGGGCTTAAGGTGATTGATTTCGCCGCGGCTCAATAAAAGATCATGTGCAGTACAAGGTTTCAGCGTAAAAAGATACATCAGGCTATTGCGCTGTCTACTTATCAGAGAACACGAAACCGAATTGATCATATCTTCAGAGCTGGCAGGCAATTTCAGCTAAGATACGCATACTTCTCCGACTTTACTGAGTTAGGAGAAACAGATGGAGGAAGACGTGAGCTCCTTTCGTGCTGCTAATTGGCGCTTTTTACATCGAAGTTTTATTGGCTGGCGTTGCTTGCTACTAAATAGTTAATCGCCAACTTACTGTGATAATGATTTTGATTTAGAAAATATCAATGAGCATTAAGATATTGCAATTGTTGCTTTTAATTCACTGAATATGAAGAATTACTTGGTTTCTGTCAAGACTGATTAAATTGTGTGAAGATACACTGAAAGAAAAAGACTGGTAAAATCAACCGAAATACGGGTCAATTCAACCGAAATTTCTGTCAATTTTTATCCATCACAACAAGATGTTGAATCAACTGCGCACAAATCGTTGATTCGTAATTGACCATTTTAGTAGTCAAATGAACAAAAAAAGTTGTTGCGACAGCTTTGTATAAAAGTACCTATGTTGCCATATAAATATGTAAGTAAATGTAAGGCGCGATAACCTCCGAAGAGATTTTAGGCCGAACTTCTCTTCCAATTCGCGTCGTGCTGCTTTTTAATTTTTCTTAAAAATTGACGGGACGTGACCTACTTGTTTTATGCCGACTCCGAACGACATCTGCAAGGCCTATGAGTTCTCACTGAGAGCATTCATTGCAGAAAAACACTCAGAGTGCTTGCAGAACACTGCCGTGGGAAAATTTTCTTCTAATTAAAAAAGCTTGTTTCTAAAATTTTGATGTGGCTTTGCCCTGGTGTGAACCCAGGGTCTTCGGTGTGGTAGGCGGAGCCCGCTACCATCACACCACGGCGGCCGCCATATAATACGTAAATATGTGAATACATAAATACGCATGCTTGCTACATATACATACATATGAATATAGAAATGAAAATAGTAGTCACAAAACTGATTCTCAATTCTTTCAGTTGTAGCTCAGCTCATTCTCAATTTCTCCTCTCTCGCATGTAGTTGTTGCCCCAATTGATTGTTTCGAACAAAACTTGTAGTATAAATGTTTGACGTAACATTTTAAAAAGAGAACTTGTAAGTTATAGAAAAGTAAAGAATCAAATCGCAGGAAGGTAATTCATCATTGGAGTAACTTTACATGTAATTCGGCAAGTTTAATTTTCGTAACACTTTAATTTTTTTTATTATCTTATTAGATTTGTTCGCGTGAGTGAAAATTCATAAAAACTTGAACATGTTACTAACTTTGGAAAAATACTGTTCGTTCAAGCAAAACTTTTGCAACAAGAGGGCGCAATTTTGCATTTCGCTTGGACTAGAAGTTGCAAAATTGTACCCTATAGATAGGTGTTCCGGTATCTCATAATTTTTTGCACAGTAAATTCAAAAGAGGTTTTTTCGTTTTGAATTGATAACTGAAAACTAGTTTCTTGTTTTCCCATTTTGTGTGTTTTTCGATTTCATGGTTTTCTTATTTTGGTGTTTTTTTTTTAACAAGTGGCACCATCGTCATAAGTACAAAGTAGAGAGCGCAGTGAGCGTAAAATTCTCTTTGAAATTTGCTCATGTATTGACAGTTGATCGCCGTTGAAATGATCTGTAAGATCAGTTGTGTTAACAGAAAAATCAGTTAGATTGATTAGTAGTCTGTCAATTCTACAAAATTTTGTTAACTTAAGAGCGACAATTGCTCTTCTGTTGAAATGAATAAGCTAATTTGTTCGCTTGACAAAGAACTCGGTCGAATTAACCATAATTCGATCAATTTCACCGAATCTCCGTTAAGTCAAGAACAACAGAACTGATTTGTTGATTTTACTAGCACCATTTCTTTCAGTGTATGCATTTCACGTAAACGTACTATTGATTAGGTTTGATTATTATGTAGGTTTTTGGGATCTTTTGGGGACTATTTCGGGGCCATTTTGAGGCCAATTTATGGTCATTTCCTAATGATATTGGGGACTATTTTGGGGTTGTCCTGGAGTAATTTAGGGATTACTTCGGGGTAACTTCGGTATGGGTTTGAACACTATTTCGAGGTCATTTCGGTATCATTGTGAATCGTTTATGGACTATTTCATGATTATTCCGAAATAGAATCATAAATAATGCCAAGCACGTCTGGTATTTAATTGTCCCTAATGTAATCCCTTAGTATGTAATACCGAAAATACCAAAAATGTTCCGCAGTATCCCCTAAATTATCGGACATATCTCAAGATGCATTGGTGCTACGTTATTGGTCTAGATGTTTGCAATTAATCATGTGCTATGTACACAGTGGTTCAAAATGGCATTTAAATACTTTGCTCACGCTTACCTGAAGCCAAGATGGACAAAAATATCGCATACATACTTTTAAGTTCCATAAAACTTTTTCGAGAAATCGGTTGTCAAAGCTCTCATGTCAGCCTACTGCCACCCATCACATCTCGAGGACTCTTTCCATCGTAGAATGATCGGCTTGGAAGTAAGCAGCTGTCTCCATTGTTTTTAAAATATATTTGCGATGACGTATTTTGTGTTCACAAACATTGTAAAATATTTCGACTTTTGACCATTTTTTTGACTTTCTTACCATAACATTGATTTTTTCTAACAATTTTTAAGGCTTACTTATGTTTTTTCAACAGAATCGGAAATTTGGGACAATTGTACTTGGGGACACAATTTTTGAGACAGACACTTTCAAATTTCAATATCAACTAAGCGATCAAATTAACAAAGATTCAACAAAGAAGAAATATACAATATACATATGTATATACGATACTTTTTTTTATGAACACTTCATACAAAATCGAAGTTCGATATTGAAAATCGAATAATCATTGAGTTGCGTTTATTCGAATAATCTAAGTAAATAAACTATTCGAATAGTGAAATTCGACAAATGAACGTACAAATATCAAAAATCGAATATTGGATTAATTTAATTATTCGAATATTTTCAAGTGCCCTAATCAGCGCACGAAATTTTGCGCTATTGCCCAGCGCTATTATGCATAGCTTGCGACTGATGTTTGGTTTAAGAGAACTTTATTTTTGACGCGCAGTGTCGTGAAGAGCTGCTGGTGGATCATATCAACAGGTGGGAGTCTATTATAGCCAGAGCGAATATTTTTCTCACTTAACATGATAATTCAAACCACGAGTCAATGCTCTACCGCATCCAATTTAATTTGATAATTAAACAAGTAAAGGTGTCTAAGTTCGGGTGTAACCGATCATTATATACTCAGCGTGAGCTTCAATTGTACATTTCATTTCAGATAAATTACTTTTCTACATAACACGTGGCACCGCCCGTTAAAAAAAATTTCTCCACATTTCCTCTTACAATAAAACTTGATAAGTGAAAAATAATTGATTCAAAACTATTTTTTGCTAAGTTATACCTTATTATTCTAGTCTATGACCCTTTTAAACTTGTTTTATATCTAAGTTGCCGTGGTCTTTGAACGATCCCGTCCATTTTTACTAGAAATATTTTCTGCTATAAAGAAAATATGTGTACACAGTTTCATTATGATATGTTAATTTTTCATCGAGTTATGGCTCCCGAAACATAGAAAATTGCTTAGTCATAAAAGGGCAGTGCCACGCCCATTTTTTTAAATTTAAAGCTTTTCCTATTTATTGTTATAAACCACTTGGGAAATGAAATACCATTGACATAAAGCTCTTTTTTGCAAAGATATAGCTTATTTTATTCGTCCACGACCCTTTTTAAAATCTTTTATATAAAAGTGGGCGTGGTCCTTAACCGATTTCGTTAATTTTTCTTCAAATCATTCCTTATAGTAAAGTCAACCTCTCTGCCGAATTTTGTTACGATAGGTTTAACGATTTTTGATTTATGATTAATAATATTTGTAAAATTGATTTTATCATAAGTGCCACGCCCATTTTGAAAATTTTTTCCAAATTTTTATCAAGAGTCTAAATATCAGTCCACGTGTCAAATTTCAACATTCTAGGTGTATTATTTACTAAATTATCAGGTTTTTTGTGTTTTCCAAAATTTTATGTATATAAAAAGTGGGCGTGGTTATCATCCGATTTCGCTAATTTTCAATAGCAATCTATTCTGGGTCCAGATAAGCTAGTGTACCAAATTTGGTAAAGATATCGCAATATTTCCTCAAGTTATCGTGCTAACGGACGGACGGACGTACATGGCTCAATCAAATTTTTTTTCGACACTGATGATTTTGATATATGGAAGTCTATATCTATCTCGATTCCTTTATACCTGTACAATCAACCGTTATCCAATCAAAGTTAATATACTCTGTGTGCAAAGCACGCTGAGTATAAAAAAATTTGCATATAATTTTATTCACACTTCGCCCACTTACAAAAATTGTATTTAACTACGCGTTACACAAGACAGACTTAGTAAACATTTCTTTTTTCAAGGGCTGATCTCATCAGCACGAAAGTTTTATTTAGGCATAAAGCACGTAAATATCTAACATTTCTATGGAAGAGAAATAAAAATGCTTTATAATTAAATTTTTAATATTTTGCTATTATTGTGTTTATATTATTGTAGTGGGCAAATTTTCGAAATCGTTTTTTATTATATATTTCATATATAGATGGATATGTATATATATTTTGGTATAATAAATAATAATTTTGTTCGTTAAGTGGAAAATAAATATCATGCGCTCGATTACAGGATTATTAAATTTATTTTTAGATACATTTCAGTTTTGGTAGGGGAGTTAATTGCATATATTTGTTGGGAATATTTTTCGGTATTTTTAATTTTATAATTATTTATTTTATGTTGTTGTTAGTATTTCGCTTCTTAGTCTAAGCTTCAATTAGTTTGTTCGCTTTACACCACAGTGGTAATTTTTTATTCGAGTTAATAAATTCAGTCCATTTTTATAAAGGCTTGGCCATACAGGGTGCTGATCAAATGTTATGCCATACCCCTATATTTATTTCTTTATTTCTATTAAAAATATTAACAGATTTTGCTGCCAAACGAATTTGTCCACTTAACCTTATAGGTATAAACAAAACTGGAAATAGCATTTTTTTAAATTTTGTGATGTCTTTACCTATATGACCATACAGGGTGTTTGATGATCGATTGCTTTTATTGGATCATTTTACTATGTAGATTTTGTCACGTAATGGCGTGATCGTGTGATCCATCTCAATGGGTTTGCGAATATTATTTTTTTTATTAAAGAAACCAAAAAAAAAATGATCGTAGTTCGCATTAACTCCCGCTTTTTCGCCGCCTACACAATCACAAACACCAAGACAGCTGCTGTTACTTTATACCAAACACAAATCTGCACCCACCACGCACCGCGTGCGCTCAACGCCATGGCATTTTGATTGGTGAACGAGAACTCCTCTGCATTGGCACAACAACGCGTTGTAGTGACTGTTGCTGCTGTGGTTGTTGTTGGTAATTTTGCTGTGAACGATGCTCATAACTCGGCGTATTACCGCCTGACACACGCACCACTTGTGGTTGCTGCAGGCGACTTGCTGACGTTGGATAGCTGCGTACGCTTTTAGAGGTGGTGGTGGTGGTAGTGCCGTTACAGACGTCTGTTGAATGAACCGGCATACGATCCATAGAAAATGTTGTTGTTGATATAGATTTCGTAGCGCCGCCATTATTAATAGACGCATCACCAAAGTACGTATGCTTTGGGTGTTGCAGTTTACGTTCTGTAGCAGATTTTGTTGTCACTAGCGGCGTGCCCTTAAATAATTCATAACTACGTAACGCATTCATTTGTAAAGGTGTGGCGAGTGAATGACGCGTACCAGGCGTATTGAGACGCTTCTGCAAGGTTGGTGAACCGCCAGCAGCGCCGAGTTGTATGCGCGTCGAATGATGATTGAAAGTAGATGACTGTGTAGGCGTTGCAGGTTTTGCATTCGCTTCATTATGTATTTGCACCAGCGTTTGATAGCGCCCATTCGTTACAGGCGCGTTGTTAGCTTTTATAGCGCTTGGATAACGCACTGGTGTCACTGTGATCGGTTTGGCCCAATTATGCAGCGGTGATTTATCACCACGTTCACTGTTTATTTTCGGCGATTTGTTGCTTGTTGCGCTTGTTAAAACACCACCGCCGACAGAGCGCGCTGATACGCGTTGATAACTATCCTGTGCTGGAATGGGTTTTGCTACGCCTACTGGCACTATTCGCCCTGGCATGTTTGGTGTTATTGAATTTTTAATTTCTATGCGTATCGATGGCACTGCTTCAGTTCTTTGCGCGTTTTTTTGGCGCTCTGCACTCTGCTTGCGCGTTGTCGTTTTATCAATTGTAGGACGTTCCATGCGAAATGTCTCATTACGTTTGACAGGCGAACGACTGGTTGCGCGCGTCGCGCGCTCTTTACTATTATGACGCACTGGTGAACGCGAGGTTGGGCGATAATTTTCATTATCAAAGATCAAGAAATCAGAACGATTCTCTTTAGATTCAGAGCGCGCGTGTGTTTCCACTTTAGGCGGTTCTACCTCTACAAACCACGCAGGATTGTGTGCTGGATTATTCTGATTTTGTAGAAATTTTTCACGAAACGATTTACGAAAACTATTGAGCGTTACAGTTTTATATTTATCAGCGACTGACTCTGGCTCTTCTTCCGCTTCCGCTTCCGCCTCGTGCAAGTCGGCTTTTGTTTGCTCCTTCAGTTGTGAGAGTTGTTCCTTCAATTGTGCGGTCATTTTACCCTTGCGAAAAGTGGAAGAGTCAAAGGGTTGATTAGATTCTCTTATTTGATTGTATTGACTGGCTTGTCCATTTGTGCTTGAGTGCGCCGAACTGTGCGTGGAGTGTATGGAACCATTATTGCTGCTGTTACCACCCTTCTGCATATCTTTCAAACTCGACTGTTGTTCGTAAAGAAAGTGAAATGGATCCGTCTGTGCATCATATTCTAGCGTATGCGCTGAACTTTGGTTATCTGCTTTCCATTTGTAGTAAGTATTCGTAGCATTATCACTCGGATGATGTTCCAAAGAAGGGTTAACAGCGGCAACGGCTTTCTCTGGCGTCGGCGTCTTTATGCGCTTAGTGAATGTGGCAAATTTACTAAAAACTTTTGATTTTTTCGACTTCTTCTCTAACGTAGAATTATTTGATGAGTTGTGTTTGCTCTCTTTATCCTCCTGATCTGAGTCGAGTATAAATGTATCGCTGCGATTGAGTAGCGAGTCAGTGCGTGAATCTATAGACTCGCGTCGCGCTGAGGCAGAGCCAGTTGTATGTGTTGTTACATTGCTCAGTACACTACCAGGGCGTGAGTTCGTATTCACGGGTGTGGTATCGCGTGCAGAACTCTTACTACGCGTTTTTGTGCGAAAATTGCGAAAGAATGACATTTGAAAGCCTGCGCGCTTACTTCAATTTTTTTCGATTGTGCAAACTTGCGCGATAGTGTATATGCGAGTTAAGCTTGAAATTGCGAATTGAATGAGCAGTTGGGGCGCGCATTCGTTTGGATATGATGACACTTTTTATTGCTTTTGTTTAAATATAGAACTATTATTTTCTTTGTTTGAAATTGCAGCAATTCTAAATAATTTCAACTGCACTGTTGTTAATTTGATGCCGTAGAAGCGTATGTGAGCGGCTACTGAACTCACTGGCCTGCTGGGTGTTTTTTCATTCTTGTTATTTATCAATATATTTTCTTTTGTTTTGTTATTGCTGTGCTATACTTTTCCACGGCGCGCACTCCCTCCGCTCTGTTCAAGTCACGAGTGATATTCACTTCCTAGTTTTTCGATTGAAAATTGGTGCGATTTTATTTTACACTTTCTAATTACCGTTTTCAAGTCTTAACACGTCTACTGCGCTCAAGCAACTGTTTGTATCAGTCAAGTTTGTAAGCGTTCGTAGTGGCTTGCCAAAAGCTTAGCTGACGAGATAAACTTGTATGAAATGGAGAATCAAAAACCGTCGGCGTAAACTCGAACTTCCACGCTAAATGTGGAGCTGCTGGTGCCGTTCCTATGCTTTGTTGTTGTGATCGCGCTTACTTTTCATATTGTTGATATTTTTTGCATTCAACTAACATGTACATGCATATTTGTGTTCAGTTGTTAACCATTTAGTTGTGCCAGTATTCACCGCCGTTAGTTCGTCGTCGTAAAACGCGTTCGCTGATCTGAGTCGTTGCTGACACCCTGCGCCGCACCGCTTCAGACTCTATTTTGACCAATTTTCCAAGTGGTGCGCGAACCTTAATGATGACGTTGAAACGGCGGTAATTTTTATTTAAATCACTACTTTTGTTAATTCTTTGTTACGCTGAAATTGTTGCTTTTGCCTTTGTATTAATGCATATTTACTTTGGCGTAGGCGTTTTAGCTGTCAGTCGCGTTATCTTACGGTCGTTATTTGAATCACGATTTTTTTCCTTAGTTCGTTTCTTAATTATTCACTTTTATGCATGCTGCATTTTTTGTTGGTCTATAGGCTTTGCAAAGTCTATTGAAAAGAAAAAAAATGTTTCAACTATTTTATTTATTCATTTCGTGTTTTTTTTAATTTGTTGTTGTTCACTTATATTTTTAAAATTTTCAGTTTTGATTGACACTTACAACGTTGCATGCTTTATTACTTCGTTGGAGCCTATTCAGTTAACCAGTGCGAGTAAGTGTGTGGCAAGCACAGTGTTGCCACTAGGAGACTCATTTATAAAGTAAAATAATAATCAGTGGCCTTTTTCTAGTGTAAAAAAGCTTCTTGAAAAGTTGAAGCCGTTTACTTTGTACTAGCTATTTAAAAAGCTTGAGTGAAAGCTCTCCTGATGATGAAAGTGTTCCCGTTTAAAAAAGTTTCCGCTTGCGAAAGCTTTTAATTTATTAAAAAATAGAACAAAAGTTTTTATTTGAGAGAAATTTTTCGACAACTGACAGCTGCTCATCACGCCTTTCACGAAGAAGCTTGAGTTAATATAGCTCTTATAGCGAAAGTTATATTAAGTGAAAGTTTGTTAGCTTACTTAGATATCCTCTAGTTCAACAGGAGATGGATCAGTGTGAAGAACCTGTCGCTTGGAGTATCCCTACAACATCACAGCCACCAGTGTTGCCCTTTAGAGAATATTTTACCGAAGAAATAATAGAATTAAAGTTAACTTTTTTAGAGTAGAAGTAGTGTTTTTAGAGCTCTAAGTCGTTGTCAGGCCGCAAAGCCAACTACACAGGGTACCCCACTGCTTACCCAAGGACGTCCAGTCCCAGGGCCACAACAGCAATTGCGCCCTGGCCTCCCTCAACTCAGGCGTAAACACCCGTAAATGACCCCTAGAGTGACGAAGTCTCCCCGCTACACTTCAGAATTCTGCAGTTAAACTGTAATGTATTTACTGGGAAGATCACGGAGATAGTCGATTTCATGCAGCGGCATAACATCCGCATCACTGCGATTCAATAGACTAAACTCACAGCAAGATCTGCTCTGCAGACCAGTTCTAGGTGTAATGTCCACAGAAAATATCGCGAGAGTGGTATATAATATATCTGATCCCAACATCGACCGCAATGACAGTATCTTAGAACGTCACGCCTTATCTGTCCGGTCCGGCGATGTAAACCTAAAAATCATCAACATCTACATTCCTCCTGCCACTTGATGCCCCAGTGGATACCGCCCTAATATCAGAGCACTACTCACTACCTATAATCGCATTATCTGAGGCGATTTCAATGCCCATCACGATCTATGGCATTGAAGCCTGCAGGCGGACAGCAGGGGCGAGATATTGGCGGATCAAATAGAAGAAATGACGTTCTGCACAATAAACGAAGACGCCCGCAGTCGTATGGTAGGATGCTGTCACAGTTCGCCCGATATATCAATCGTGAGTGCAGGACTCGTAAACTGCGTGAACTGGCAACCGATGGTAACATTGGCATCTGACTACCTACCTACACTTATTTTGCTCGAGCGAGCCGCCGACTTCATCGTCACCGAAAACCGAACTTTCATAAACTTCAAAAAAGGAAAGTGGGATGAGTACAAATCCTTTACAGACAATCGCGTTGCTGCCCTCCCTATCCCGACTGAGGCTCGCCAAGGTCATTGAATCCCCCTCAGCTCGTTTTATTCCCGCCAAAAGAATTCACGAAATCCGGCCTCATTTTCCGGCGGAGGCCGCAAATTTAGCGAGCGAACCTGACCTTATAAGACAGCTCGATCCCTGCGACCCCCAAACAAGGGATATAAACCAACGAACAGATTGATTGTGTATAAACACAAGCGGGCGAAATGGGAGGAGCCTTTAAGGTATTGTAACCTCTCTGCCGGTGTGGGTAAGCTTTGGTCCACCGTAAAGTCCCTATCGAGTTCGTCTAAGCACAATGAAAAAATTTTCATCGCCTCTGGCGATAAAGTGCTGTCGGATGCGAAAAAATGCGCGAGCGTTTTTTGCCGACAATATATAACTAATGCATTCTAAGGTTGACAAAGTTAGACGGCGGGGCAACAGCCGGGCACGTAAACATAAACTCAGCGCGTCCCCAATTGCCATCGCCGCCAAAGAGGTTGAGGATGCCATCGGTCATGCTAAACCATCTCAAGCCCAGACGGCATAGCCATGCCGATGCATAAAAACCTAGGTAAAATAAATAGGGATTCAAATATTTAGCACATGTCTTCAACCTGTCCCTTTCCACCTTTGTCATCCCCAAAAAGTGGCAAATGGCCAAGGTGGTCCGGCTACTAAAGCCTGGGAAACCAGCTAACATTGGAGATTCTTATCGGCCGATATCTCTCCTATCTCCAGTAGCCAAGACACTTGAAGCCATTATGCTCCTCTACTTTAAAACAAATTTGCAACTAGCTAATCATCAGCATGACTTCAGAAAACTACATAGCACAACCACCGCGTACTCAGATACATTGCAATTTAAATCAAAACCCCCACCATAGGACAGTACTCGTTGCGTTAGACCTGTCAAAAGCATATGATATGGTCAACCGTGTTACGTTACTGTAAGACCTAAAAGGATCTACCCTTCCCCCAAGTCTTAAAAGGTGGACTGCAAATGATCTGTCTGGTCGGCAGGCATCGGTGCAATTCAGGAACGCAACATCAAAACCAAGAAGAACTAAACAAGTGGTGCCACAAGGTGGCAGTTGTAGCATTATGCATGGTGCCCCTTATGTCAATACGTTTTTAGTATTATGCAGCCTGCTCTACTATACCAATGCTCTTTCTATGCAGATCACACATATTGCATTCACATTACAATATCGACCTAAATACATCAACATCACATACTAATGCCGATAGCAAGACCTATATCCGGTTACATTTCTACTGGCGCATTGACCAAATCGTTAATAGCATGACCGAGTGTCAATGACAATTTGTCAATGCGCCTGCCAAAATATTTCTACAGTTACAATTTCCAAAATTAGGTCGAACTAATATGCTGACTCAGAATGTAAATGTTAAGAATGTAGTGTATTAGTGTTAGCGTAATTACGTATGTGTAAAATAGATAATTTTGTATAAAAGGAAAGACAATTCTAAAATAATGACAATCGCATTTTAACGCAACACTTCGGCGTTCTTATTTTATTTATTTTTACGTATTTACACAGTACCTGGGGTAAAGACAAAAAAGGCTCATTACCACTTATAAAGCAATTGGCCAGCCGATTGCATGCTACGCGTCCCCGATATGGTCGCCAAGCCTCAGTGGCGCAGTGAGGTTTTCTTGCGCCCGCGGAAAATATTTTTTGGCCCCCCCTTTCTTTCCAAAACAATATAATTTCATATATTCAAAAACTAATAAACCAATAAAGTCATAGGTTGAATAAATCATCTATAAGTAGACTCAAATACATATTTAATAATAATATGATTATAATCCATTCGTAAAACTAATATCTATGTGCAAATTTTCCTTGCCTTT
Organism: Eurosta solidaginis; assembly: GCF_040869045.1. NCBI lineage: Eukaryota > Metazoa > Arthropoda > Insecta > Diptera > Tephritidae > Eurosta > Eurosta solidaginis. The sequence continues at coordinate 192,604,249 of NC_090323.1, forward strand.
GAGGAAGCAAATACGTCAATGATATCATCAACATTTATCATTTAAAATTTTTCTCTTTCCATACTTAATAATGTTAGGTCACTTAGGCGACCTTCAGTGGCGGCGTGAGGGGGGAGGGGTCAAGGAGGGAGGCATCTTGTCCCTGGCCTACTCACAGGGGGCGCCAAATGGTCCGCAAAGCAGAACTTCCTGGATAGTTTGTATTTTTATTATAAGTGATTTCTGGAAACAAATTCCTATACTAAAAAATTCATGCATATATCCAGAACACTAGCGAAAGGTTGTGGAATAACTCAAAGCATATATCTTTGTAAAAGAAGCGGTAAAAATGGGTTTGATGGTGAATGAGGACAGAACGAAGAACCTGCTGTCATCGAGCAAAGAGTCAGCGCATACGCGCCTTGGAAACCACCCTACTGTTGGCAGCCATAATTTCGAAATAGTAAAAGACTTCGTTTATTTGGGAACCAGCATCAACACTAGCAACAACATGAGCACTGAAATCCAGCGAAAAATCAATCTTGCCAATAAATGCTACTTTGGACTAGGTAGGCAATTGAAAAGTAAATTCCTCTCTCGGCGAATGAAAATCATACTCTACAAGTCACTTATCGTACCCGTCCTGCTATATGGGACAGACGCATGGACCATAACAACAGCAGATGAAGCAGCTTTGGGAGTGTTCGAGAGAAAAGTTCTTCGAAAGATTTATGGACCTCTACGCGTTGGCGATGACGAGTACTGAAGAAGATTTAATGATGAGCTGTACGAGCTATACGCAAACATCAACATAGTCCAGCGAATTAAAACGCAGCGGCTGCGCTGGCTAGGCCATGTTATGCGAATGAAAGACGGTGCTCCGGCCAAGAAAGTGTTTCTATCGGAAGCCGCCTATGGAAGCAGAGGTAGTGGGTGGTCCCCACTCCGTTGGAAGGACCTGGTGTAAAACGATTTAAACTCCCTTGGTGTGACCGATTGGCGCCGGTTGGCGGAGCGAAGGAGCGACTGGCGCGCCTTGTTGGACGGCCATAACCGTTTAGATGGTTAAGCGCCAATTAAGTAAGTAAGTAAGTAATATATCTTCTTTTCCCATGTTCAACGTTGCGATAGGAATTATTAAAAAATGCTTTAAAAAAAGGTGTCAAACGTGAATCCAAAATTCTAGACACTCTCTGTGAAGAAGCAATAGAAAAAGCGAAGTCTCTTTGTGAAAAATGGGATATTGATATAGCAGAACATGAAAGGAGGCGCCGCAAAATCGGCTAGATATACCGAACTTTTCGCAGAATGTGAAATTTCTCGCGTCATGAAAAGTGATCTCGATCGTCTCCAACAAAAAATACGTACAACTCTTACACGACTAAATGACCTTAATTTTATATTTGGATTTCACTTAGAAGTTGGAAATTTGTTAAACAGGGATAATAACGACGAAAATGTAAGGGTTTGGGTTAATTTTATAATACAGATTTCGATGGAACAGAACTTTTTATCGAAATATGTGATGCAAAATATTACTTCGCAAAAGAAAAGAAATTGAACCTAAAACTCCGTTAGAATTACTTTTATAATCTCATATGAAGAAGATATTTTTCCAAATTTGACTATCTCAGTATTACTAATGTATTATAATAATATTATTATTAAATAAGTATTTGAGTATACTTATAGATGAGATCTTCAGCCCATGATAAAAATATAGGAAGGTAAAACCAATCTCTCTTCTCGGCGGTGGTAAATATTTTTTGATTTTAAAAAAAAATTTAAAATCTCTCTCAAAAACTTCGTGGAAATGCCAAAGGATACAAACAAAAATTTTAGTATATTTGACTTTATAAATGCCCGATAAAAAATAAAAATAAAATAGATCGAAAATTTGGTATACATTTTTTTTAGTTCGGTTTTATAGTTTTTTTTTTTTTTAATTTGTACGATTTAACCATGCATGGTCATAATTTGCTCATACCAGCATTAAGCCTACTTCCATCATTGGAGATGTTGCAGGTCTTCGCAGCTGGACGATTCACCTAGTCCAACTGGGGACTATTAATTTGTGGAAGTTGAATTTTTCCGACACCTTTTTCCCCATTTTGGCGTTAAGTGGGACATCCCGATTTTATTTTGATGACATGCAGAGAGCAGCATATACATTTTCCTGTTTATCGTCAACAGAACTAGGCGGCGTAGTCTTTTTCCCGTCCATCCATATATGGTTCTTATTTTTGCTGTAATAGGCTAGAACACTCAAGAGGCTTTAAATAAAATCCTTTAAAGGAGGTCCGAGGAATCGAGCAGTTGCAATATGGTTTTACCAAAAAGAAGTTGCTATCACATATTTTTGTTCTACATTGCAGACGAATAGATGATTTGTGCTATACACCAGGCTTGGGCCATACATAGAGATCGAAGTTAGGGCAGAGTAACGCGCATATCCTTCGAAAGTGTGCATTCTTCTTCGGCGATGTCTGCAAAGGTGGGAGCCTGAGTTTGAAGGAAATCACAGAATCTTCGTTCGTGTTGCTTTGGATCATACTACACCAGATCTCGTCAAAGGGCTTATGCAGATGTCTTCTTATCTACCTTGGAGGCGCAATTACATCAATCAATTGTCTTTTGGGATGTCTCGGTGCTCAGACGCCTTAAGAAGATATTCCGTGGCAGTTATAAGTGGGAAATTTGGCAGCCCTGCAACTTTCTCCGTTGCAACGATTTGAGGATTTTTAAGCATCTTTGTGCATTGTAGGCAATTTCGGACGCATTTGTATTGAAGCAGAGACTGTGTTCGAACGTCACAACCAAAAGTTGTAGGAGCTCCACAGTAGTAACGTTGAGCCATCGAGGTGGCTGTCCAGTTCTTGTGCTATGTGTCCATGACGTGAACAGTATGGCCGTATGTACATTAAATCAGTGTCAAGTCCTGTGATGTGAAAAAGTTGAAGAGACAAGGAATATAAATGTTCATTTTGCAGCATAGTTTTCTTTTCTTGATTCCAATCTGCATTCGCAGAGCCTTGAAGCTGCCGGACACAAATAAGTTCCTCCTCTATGCCTTTCAACCCGCCGGTGAATGAACCTCCCTCAGTTGTTTCCTTCAGCAGCGAAGGCAATGCTTCCTATATTTCAGGAGAGGTATGATGACTTTCCCACCGTTATGATGGCTTTCACACCAGAATGATTACACTTCAACGATTAAAAATCCGGGGGTTCTCATAAAAAAGCTTGAGCTTAACGTAAAGATATTTAAAAAATATTTTACGATTTCATTGGTTTATTAAAACCTCACTACGCCCCTGGGGACCTTGCCCCATCGTTGATCTTAAATATGTCAAAATCAGTTTTAATTTGCTGAATGAACGTTCGCAGCTAGCAATTGATACTGACATAGTCCAGAGTATTTGAAGTGCCACTCGCAAGTTTGGAAAAACATCTTCTCCATAGGAGATTATAAAAGTAAGTAATACTAACTGAGTTTTAGGCTCAATTTCTTTTCTACTGCGAAGTAATATTTTGCAGTCACATATTTCGATAAAAAGTTCTGTTCCATCGAAATCTGAATTATAACATTCACCCAAGTTCTTAAAGTTTCTTACTAAGTCGTTATTATCCTGGTTTAACAAATTTCCAACGTCTAAGAGAAATCCAAATCTATAATTAAGGCTATTTAGTCGTGTAAATCTTGTACGTATTTCTTTTTGGAGACGACTAACATCTCTAGCCGATTTTCCGTCATTTTGCGGCGCCTTCTTAGATGTTTTACTATATCAATATCTCATTTTTCACAAAGAGATTTAGCTTTTGCTATTGCTTCTTCACAGAGAGGGTCTCGAGTTTCGGATAGTTCAGTCACTAATGAATTAAGATCATGATACCCTTCTCTAAAATTCATTACCGGATCTTGTAATCTGAGCTGAACACGATCAATCCTCTTAAAATTTCACACCAGAAATGAACTAATGTAATGAATCTAAAATTTTGTATATTTTGCAACAGAACTATAGCTTCGCTTCTGGTGGTACTTGTGGTGTTAGTGTCCTCTGCTAATTGTTCTAAGTATTCTATTACACAGCCCATCGACGATAACGCTAACCGCTTGTATTCTGGCGCTTCATCGTGTTTCAGATTCACATTTGACAGTTTTTGTTAAAGCATTCTTTAATAATTCCCAGCGTAACGTTCTATGAGTTTCCACATTTAATGAGCTCTTGGTTCTTCTTGAGAAGGACGGATGCAGCAAGTAATCGCATATGCAAATTACCTCGCGCTGCTAGTTAGCAGGAAGTTTCCGCAGACACTATGCGATCTAATGCAAACTAAGCTCAGACTGGTGGAGGACTGGACCAGGAGTAAAGGTCCATCGGTCAATTCAGCCAAAACTGAACTGGTTCTGTTCACTAGGAAATATAAGATTCTTGTGTTGCAGCTGCCAGCGCTAGCGGGTACGTCCCTGACGCTGAGGGACTCTGCCAAATACCTATGAGTAATTTTGGATAGGAAACTATCCTGGAGGGAAAACGCTCAGGAGCGTGTGAGGAAAGCAACGGGCACTGTACAGCAGTAGAGGAGCTGTTGCACGAAGATGGCGACTATCGCCGGATATTATCCTGTGGCTCTACACTGCAATGTGTTGCCAATAGATTTAATGGCTAAGCAATGTGCGGCCTTTTCTGCTCTACGGCTGCGGGAGTTATCCGGCTGGAGACACAATGTGGTTGGCCATGCAGCCATCCTTAAGAATCTGGATTCACCTTCGTCGGACTATTGCGCTCCGACTGTATTTTTCGATATGTAGTATGAGGTTGTTACCCCGGATAGGGATTATTGGTCGAAGGGGCCGCCGTACCTGAGCGATAGGCTGCAGATATATACTGACGGATCTAAACTGGATAAAAAGGTTGGGCAGCGGGATCTTTGCACCTCAACTAGGGTGGAATCTATCATTTAGCCTACTCGATCATTGCAGTATCTTTCAGGCGGAAGTGGCAGCTATAAATGAGGCCGTTGATGACCCGAGGAATGCTCTTCACGGCTATAATAAAATTTGTATTTACTCTGACAGCAAGGCTGCACTAAAAGCGCTTCGATTGGTCACATGTAAGTAAATGACAGTGGAGAAGCCCCGCAAATCTCTTAACGAGATCGCTGAGCAAACTTCCCTCAATCTGGTATGGATGCCTGGACTCTAGCAAGAGAGTCGTTCACTGCCGATATCTTTTTCTGAAACTTGTATGGATTCTTTGAATTACATCGAATCGAAAGCCATTTTTTGAATAACAATAGCTCAATAATGGTAAATCGAACAAATAACATGGTGAACTAGTCACCACAACACGATAACTTATTAGATTAACAATTTGCTACCAATTCCATATTTTCACATATTTTTATTGATCGTTTGAATCAAAGTCACTTTCGATTCGTGTTAAATGGGGTTACACTGAAATGACAACCCTGCAACTGTAAAATCCCGAGTCGCTCGGGTACATAAAACCTGCTACAGTGATCGTACGAAACGATATTGCTCCAGCTTTTCAAAGTTTTTCTTCATAAACAAATTTTAAAAACACCAAATATTCCAAACATCTTTTGATATTTGCCCCTATTTCAAGCGATTTATTGAGTTCGGAAAGAAATTAATTAATTATTGGTGAACTGCTAGGCGGGGCTCAGCTATGTACTTCAACCAAACACAAATTGCTTAGCTACGGTATGGTTATCAATAAGGCGTTATGCTATGGCATCAATAATAGAATACATTGATTTCCATAAGGTTGATTACAACAGCTGTTTTATAGGGAGTTTGCCAGAGTCATAGTGTACTTATTCCGAAATTTTCTTTTTATTTCATAGTCTATTCATTAACGAGGAAAGTTTAGAGCTAAGAATAAAGTTTGATATCATAATCTAAGGCATTTGCATGTGTCACACTTTCGTTGCTACCAACAATCAAAAATATTTTTTTTAATCGCAATTATAGGTATTTATTTATAGATAATACAAAAAGAAATATCGCCATTGCGACTGCTGATGGGAATATCACCATATCTCAGCTGCCGTTTCGCGAAAGCTCTATCTTAGAATAATTTCTATATGCTTTGACGTGAGCTGCAGCGTGTATGACATGGGGTGTTCAGCCGAGTATTGGTGATTTTCCACTCAGCAATCGATTTATAGTAACACCCTACATTTAACAATTTATCATTCGATTTAAAAATTCAATATTATCTGGAGTATTTGTGCATGTAAAAACACTAGTATCACCCAGATTATGTAGCATCACCGCACAAAGTTTTCTTTCCACAACGCCCGGTGCCCCAATAAATTCAACGTCCACAACACGTATATCAAGAGCTTCAACGGTCATTGTTTGTTCGAAAAATCCATCTTGCATCAAATTACGAACCTCATAATTACTTAAAATAAGGTGAGTAGATTGGAGTATATTCGAAGTTATCCCATTTTTTGTAAATGTATGACCCCATCCAGTAACTGTCATAACTGTGGTATCTGGAAATCTGCAACCGCGATATTCTATTGCTTGTACTGTTGGGCCCTGGTCAAACATTCCATGCACTTCCACCACAGCAATACGCATATCTCTTGTTTCGGGATTAGCAGCATATTCGTATGAATAATGTATTTTCTTCACATTGTGAATTTGTACATGTTCGTCACATAAATTCGCTACACCAGCTGCAACAGTGTACGAGTTCTCAGGATAATATTCCACGCAATTTCCAGCTGTAACCGCCTTATTCATATTGATTAATGAACCAACACATTGAGGTTTGTTATCATAAAGTATTGCTACCACATGAGGATGATCCCTTATATTCGCATCAATGCAACCTCTCATGCGATATTCCGAATCCGTGTAAGTCATAAGGTAGCTGAGCATGACAAACCAGAGAGCGATATAATTGCAAAAATACATTTTAGCTTAAGACTATTTCCGCCGATTTTTTAATTTAAAGTTCACCAAGATCAATTTTGTGGGAGCTATTTATACATAATTTGGCCGTGTGAATAAAAAATAAGCAAAAACGTTTCCTCCAAATTCCAGGAATTTGAACAATAAAAACATTTCCTCATTTGAATTAAATCAACATAGAAAGAACATGTTTTTTAGCTCAACCCATTTAACCTTGAGTAAATTTTTGGTTAGAAGTGCCTAATTAAAATTTCAATGCTCTTAATGATGAAAAGTACAAAATATTTATACAGCTTGTTAAATAGACACTTCTATAGCAATTTCTTATTATATAAGCTTTATATTTTTATGAAAAGAGCAGAGCGTACACTTAATTAGTTTGATTTGTTTCGAAACTGATTTTATGTTCTATCGTATATTGCCATATAACCAGAACTGGGAGTAGTACAATCAATTTTGAGTAACAACACTGCTTGAACCTAAGTGGGATGACATAACCTAGATCTTGTTCAAAGTTTTAATGAGACCTTAATTTGTAATGGATTAAAGCATCTTTCTTATGTTCGTAAAATTAATGTGTCGTCTAAGGCTTCTATAGGAATTTGGAAAATGAGTTTACGTCGCTTCAAATAAAAGAACCTTGCTACTGTCAACTTCTTGATGTTTTTGCATGAGAATCTAGGGTTTCAACCCCGGTAAAAGGCGTAGGTTCCACATTACAATTGAAAAGATAGCTGGTGTCATGTGGGGACATATTGCATACAGGCCTTATAATATATATGTCGAGGTTGATTCTAGACAAGGAAGAGGTTAACCTGTTACAGTATCCAGAACGAAGTTGTGTCAGAGTGACTCGTGTCTCCCTTGGTAGTGTGCTTTCGTCTTATGCAAGAGTAGGATAGTGTTTATTAATAAATGGGTTCACCGGGTGCGTCCTGGGAAAGGTGTTTACCTAACCTGTATGGATTTGGCTTAGGCACTTTTTATGCTCGTCGGATGTGTTGGTAGGTGCCGAATCTCATCATAGTGCTTATGGAGACGTTCCCTTAACCCTCATGGAGGCGGGGCTGAATCAAGAAGTTGTTTGCTAAGGTGCCCCGGTTTGGGACAATTTAGCAAAAAATGCCTTTTCAGTATTTCGTTATGCTCTTTGATGTTGAGCGTTTGGGCCTTACAACGCAGGGGATGTTCAGGGGTTATAAGGAAACATACCGTGGCAGTTCTGATTTCAGCATTTTGACAGACCTGACGCGAGGCACATGAGCTGCCGACCAATTGCTTTGTCCGTGGTTAGCAACGTTTCATTATAATTTCCCCAAGTACTGCCGGCACTCAAGGCACTTGAAGATTTTGTTGCAGCTTTCTACTTTAGATACAATTTCGATGGCATGCGCCTTGAACTATCGGACATTACCCCTGAGATCTTTGGTTAACTGACAGTTGGTAGATAGACAGTCTTGCTTTCACCTCGTAAACAAGGTGGCCGTGGATTTGATCGGTGACAATAGCAGTTTGCGCGAGATGAAGAAACTAGATCTTTATTCCAGAAACTAACTCATCTATTGAAGAGCCAAGTCCCGTTGCACATAGTCAGCATTTTAAATGATTTTATCTCCTTCTGTTGGGGAAGGGAGCTTTGATATGTAGAAATTGAACAGAAAAGGGGATAGGAACCCGCTTTGTGGTACTTTCTGTTTAATTCTTCAAGGTTTTCAGGTTTCGTTCCTAAATTGGACCGAAGCTTGACGAACATTCAGATACTTTGCGTTCCATCTTTTTGTCTTGAAGTAGCGTGCGGTGGTTGATTGTGCCAAAAGTTGTTGACAAGTAGAATGCCACGAACACCGTTCTGTGGGTTTTTCCTGAAGAAATGATCGCCAGAGCTATAGCTGTTGTTTCGATTTCTTATCAGAGCTTACCGTCCTGCTCCATTATTTCACCAAAAACTTGCGGGCTGACAACCACACCACCAGCAGGGCTTTTGATAATTATATAGCACCGTAGCATCACTAAACTGCATACTAAACTAAGATTCCCACTTAAGAACAGTACTCGTGGCTTGAGACATGTCAAAAACTTTTGTCACGATTAATCAAGGCAAGTTGTTGACGTCCTGTCACCTCCCAGCTGAACACATTTCTTAGTTGTGGTTATGCAAATGCTTCTTATGAACTGACTGCAAGATTTCGAAGGATTTACCTTTCGACCAAGTCTCATTTGAAAGGTCGCCATGCATTGGTCCAACCAAGGCGAACTAAACAAAGGGTACCTCAGGGTGGTGGTTTATATCTCGAAACTCCCTTCCACAACAAAAGGAGTTGCTATTATTTCCTACGCCTATTACAGCATGATATTGGCAACAGGCTTTGGTCGTCCAAAGAAGAGTTTCGCTGAGAAATTAGTTAATATCTCCTTGGTATCTCCAGTTGCTGTTCCAGTTTTTGGCGGCCACCATGGTGTGATGGTAGTTTGCTCCGCCTACCACAACGAATGCCCTGGGTTCACGCCCCGGGCAAAGCAACATCAAAATTTTAGAAATAAGATTTTTCAATTAGAAGAAAATTTGTCAAAGCGGGGTCGCCCCTCGGCAGTGTTCGGCAAGCACTCCGAGTGTATTTCTGCCATGAAAAGCCCACAGTGAAAACTCATCTGCCTCGCAGATGCCGTTCGGAGTCGGCATAAAACAAGTAGGTCCCGTCCCGCTAATTTGTAGGAAAAATTAAATAGGAGAACGACGCAAATTGGAAGAGAAGTTCGGCCTAAAATCTCTTCGGCGGTTATCACACCTTACATTTATTTTTTTATTTTTTTTTTTATCTCCAGTTTTTTTTTGTCTCTCGTACTTGGCACTATCACAGACGAAATTCCTGGCGACTTTGTTTGTAACGCGGACGTCGCAAATGATCGCAATATTCGACACCCAACGGAACGGAACTACGCTACCGAATGTCCGCGAACCAAAAACACTAGTTGTTCGCTAATGATCTTTAAGTCCCTCGCAACATGAAATGATCACAACGTCAAATTATAAATGGTCATAATGTCAAAGACATACCATTATTATTACCCTTTTTGAAATGGTCATAAAGTCAACAAACAAAGCATTCACATTGCGCCATTAACTCTAGTTTTTGGCCCATTTTGGAGCTTAACAGTACTGGTAACTTCCAAAATCGCCCATAAACTCGAGTTCATGGCGTAATGTGAATGCTATATAATATTTTCTCAAGCGGCCTTTAGATCAATTAATTTGTTTCGCATTTGGATCCCAGGAATTTGAACAATAAAAACAATTCCTCATTTGAATTAAAGCTACATATTTATAGAAAGGGAATTTTTTTTTCACTCATCCTATTTAACCTTGAGTAAATTTTTGGTTAGTGCGTAATTATAATTTCATCTTTCTTATGTTCGTAAAATTAATGTGTTTTAGACGGCTTCTATAGGAATTTGGAAAATGAGTTTCGTCACCTCAAATAAAAGAACATTGAACTGTGAACTTTTTGATATTTTAGGAGAATGTAGGGTTTCAACCCCGGCAAAAAGGCGTAGGTTCCACATTACAATTGAAAAGATAGTTGGTGTCATGTGGGGACACATTGCATGCAGGACATACATTATATATGTCGAGGTTGATTCTAGGCAAGGAAGAGGTTAACTTGTTACAGTATCCGATTCCGCTAAAGTTGTGGATCAAAGTTGCATCTTTAGATTCGGTTCTGATTCCGCCTCCATTTTTGGTTTCTGTAACCACCTCTTCTGATCCGTGTTTTGGTTCCAATTTTCATTCACCGTGTTTTCCATTATCGCTCCCCGTGTCGGTTCGGATTATGATTCCAATTTGAGGTTTGTTTTCGGCTTCGATTACTGTGTCTGTTATAGTTTCTGTCAATTTTTGGCTCTCGTTTCAGTTCCGATTTCGATAGTGATTTTGATACTACCGTTTCTATTCCAGGTGCTATTCCAGCTTTCATTCCAGTTTCTGTACCAGTTTCTATTCCAATTTATACCTGTTTATATTCCCGTTTCTATTCCAGTTCCTATTCCAGTTTCTATTCTAGTTACTATTCCAGTTTTTATTCGAGTTTATATTCCAGTTTTTATTCCAGTTTCGATTCCAGTTTCTATTTCAGTTTCTATTCCAGTTGCTATTCCAGTTTCATTCCAGTTAATATTCCAATTTCATTCCCGTTGCAGTTCCAGTTTCTATTCCAGTTGATATTCCAGTTGCTATTCCATATAACATTCTTTGAAAGATCCTTTTCGGATCTGGTTTTAGCTTCGATTCCGCTCATCGTTTCTGCTATCGGTTCATTTAAAGTTTCGCTTCTGATTGCAGTACTGTTTCCGGTTTTGAGTTCGATTCTATTTAGGCATAAGTTTCTGTCTTGTTTCCGATTCCGGCTTAAGTTTTGGCATAAAATCAGATTTAAGTTGCATATTTGGATTCGGTTTTGATACCGACTCCATTTTTGGTTTCTGTGACCTTCTCTTCTGGTCTGTGATTTGGTTCTGATTTTCCTTCGCCATGTTTTCCAGTTGGGCTCCCAGTGTCGGTTCAGATTATGATTCCAATTTCTGTTTTTTTCCGCTTCGATTACGGTGTTCTGGTTTCTGTTCGCCTTTTGGTTCACATTTCAGTTCCGATTTCTATAGTGGTTTTGATATCGGTGTGCTGCGTGTAAGTTCCAGTCCGGATTTCGCTTTCCGAGTCGAGTTTATTTCGCCTCCGATTTCCTTGCCAATTTGGTTTCATTCATTCATTCTTGTTACAGTTTCTATTCCAGTTTTTGTTCCAGGGTCTATTTCTGTTTCTATTTCAGTTTATATTCCAGTTTCTATTCCCGTTTCTATTCCAGTTTTAATTTCGGTTTCTATTCCAGTTTTAATTTCAGTTTCTATTCCAGTTTCTAATCAAGTTTTAATCCCGCGTTCTTTTCCAGATTCTATTCCAGTCTCTGTTGCAGTTTTTATGACGTTTTAGGCCTCCATTGCTATCATGGTCAGAAGGGATGGCCGAAGTCACGAATAGCACAGCCTAGTTTGGATAAAGTTGAGCCAATCTCTAATCAGTCTTTTGTGAGTGTTACCCACGTAATAATAACATTTAAAAACACGACAACCCTAAACACACTCACACACCACATACGGTTTAATAAATGAATTTATGCAAAAAAGATGCATTTATTACACATGCACTTGCTGCTTTTTCTTACTTTTGCAGTTTTTTCGCTTTCCTGGAGTAATGAATGACGTTTCGATTGTCAATTTGCGTTGGAATGAATGGTCTGGGGTGCACGCTAATTAGACATGGCAAAAACGCTCATGAGCGCACCAAATGCAATAGCTTGTTTTCGTTTGAAAATTAGAAAAGTGCAACATGACATGATCGATTTTGCATGCATAAAGTCACACATAGAGATGTGTGTAGAGAAAAAAAACATACTTGAAAGCATATACCGAAGCTAACTGTTACCTTCACAAAATTGCGCAGAAGGTTTGATTTGCATTACGGAAAGGCATTTTTGAAAACATTAAAATAGATTGTTTACGACCAGGTTGGATAAGATTGCATAAGATTAGATTAAATTGGATTAGAGTTGAAAGGATTAGAGAAGATTAGATGACATTACATTAGATTAGATTTGTTTATATTATTGTTATTATTATTAGATAAAATTAGATGGCATTAGATTAGATTATATCAAATGAAATTAGAATAGATTATATTAGATTAGATTAAATTAGTTTCGGTTAGATTAAACTAGATTAGATTATATTTGAAAGGATTAGATTAGATTAAATTTAATTGAATTATATTACTTATTAAGAATTCATGAGCTTAACACCGAAACTTCACAAAAACTAATCTACACAACACGCAAATTAATAGAGCCAGAATATTTCAATTGTGTTGTTAGTGTAGAAATGAGAAAAACGGAAATAAGCATGAAAACAAATACCAGCAGGATAGCCTAGTGGTTAAGGCAACTGCAGTTTCACCATGTGATTGGCGGTTCGAATCTCAGTGAAACCTTTGCTCATTGTTTACTATATAGTTTGGCAGCTTAAATATAGGTTATGTTGCGAATAGAGTGGAAGGCAGTGGACTAGGCAGTCGAATGTCATATAATGAAGGAATGGTCTTCGGAGTTTTTTTAAAGTTAAAAAAAAATGATAAAAGCTTTAATATAAATAAATTAAATTAATAACAAAAAAAACGGTTTATATATTCTATAAACATAAATTCGTAAGGATTATCTCACTTTAAAATTTGAGTTAAATAATCTAAAGTTTTTTTTTGAAACTGAGTCGAGAACTGTGCGTGTGAATGTGCGAATTTTCACCGATCAGTTGTTAGTTGCGCTACTTGGTAAAATATACAATGCCTTTGATAACATTACGAAATTGCCTGATGATGATTACGTTGGCGGTTTTCGAAGATTACAACATATTACTTTAGATTAAATAATATTAGATTAGATTAGATTGGATTAGATTAGATTGGATTAGATTAGATAAGAATAGATTAAATTAGATTAGATTAAATTCGATTATGTTAGATTAGGTTAGATTTGATTAGATAGAATTAGATTAGATTAAGTCGATCAGATTAGCATCAGTTGTAGCGTAATTGACTACAGAAATTTTTTTAGAATTTTCCTTAAAAACGGTGACATTTGTATATATACAGTGTTAACGAGGCCAGGCTACAGTTAGTTATAGTGACACAGATTAATCCACAAACTTGAGCATCTTCTCTTTTAAATGACAGAGCTAAGAGAAAATTTTGTTTCAGCTTAAAACCATTAGCAGGGGACATTATTTCTAAAAACTTTGCATCATGTAAAAAAAAGTAAACACAAATATAAGCTCTAACTTTTCGTACATACATTCATATACAGACTCATGCAAATAATTCAAAAAAATAAATTTGAAATATATGCAATCCATTTGACACGCCAAAGAAACTTAACCATCTTTTAAATAAGCCTACATACAGAGGAATTCATATCATAATAAGAGCAAATGCAATATTGATACAAACCTAGATACGCTGGTGGTCAGATAAACTGCATAATCTTAAAAGCTTGTTATAATTATTCGCGCAAATTTCTGTTGCGCCTTGCTCTGACTGGGTTGCACTAACAACAAACTAAAATATTACTCATCCGCCACGATGCACTAGTATCCTTATTTAAGATTTTTTGCTCCATTAGTAGATTTATTATGGATAACAGTTAATTATACTCAGTTGAGCAGAGCTCACAGAGTATATTAAGTTTTATTGGATAACGGTTGGTTGTACAGGTATAAAGGAATCGAGATCAGGATCGAAAAAAAATTTGATTGAGCCATGTCCGTCCGTCCGTTAACACGATAACTTGAGTAAATTTTGAGGTATCTTGATGAAATTTGGTATGTAGGTTCCTGAGCACTCATCTCAGATCGCTATTTAAAATGAACGATATAGGACTATAACCACGCCCACTTTTTCGATATCGAAAATTTCGAAAAACCGAAAAAGTGCGATAATTCATTACCAAAGACAGATAAAGCGATGAAACTTTGTGGGTGAGTTGAGCTTATGACGCAGAATAGACAATTGGCAAAATTTTGGACAATGGGCGTGGCACCGCCCACTTTTAAAAGAAGGTAATTTAAAAATTTGCAAGCTGTAATTTGGCAGTCGTTGAAGATATCATGATGAAATTTGGCAGGAACGTTACCCCTATTACTATATGTACGCCTAATAAAAATTAGCAAAATCGGAGAAGGACCACGCCCACTTTTAAAAAAAAAATTTTTTAAGTAAAATTTTAACAAAAAATTTTATATCTTTACAGTATATAAGTAAATTATATCAACATTCAACTCTAGTAAAGATATGGTGCAACAAAATACAAAAAAAAAAGAAAATTTCAAAATGGGCGTGGCTCCGCTCTTTTTCATTTAATTTGTCTAGGATACTTTTAATGCCATAAGTCGAGCAAAAATTTACCAATCCTTTTGAAATTTGGTAGGGGCATAGATTTTATGACGCTAACTGTTTTCTGTGAAAATGGGCAGAATCGGCTGAAGTCATGCCCAGTTTTTATACACAGTCGTCCGTCTGTCCTTCTGCATGGTCCTTAACACGATAACTTGAGAAAAAATCGACATATCTTCACTGAACTTAGTTCACGTACTTATCTGAACTCACTTTATCTTGGTATAAAAAATGAACGAAATCCGACTATGACCACGCCCACTTTTTCGATATGGAAAATTACGAAAAATGAAAAAATATCATAATTCTATACCAAATACGAAAAAAGATATGAAACATGGTAATTGGATTGGTTTATTGACGCGAAATATAACTTTAGAAAAAACTTTGTAAAATGGTTGTGACACCTATCATATTAAGTAGAAGAAAATGAAAAAGTTCTGCAGTGCGAAATAAAAAACCCTTGAAATCTTGGCAGGTATTACATATATAAATAAATTAGCGGCATCCAACAGATGATGTTCTGGGTCACCCTGATCCACATTTTGGTCGATATCTGGAAAACGCCTTCACATATACAACTATCACCACTGCTTTTTAAAACTCTCATTAATACCTTTAATTTGATACCAATATCGTACAAACGCATTCTAGAGTCACCCCTGGTCCACCTTTATGGTGATATTTCGTAACGGCTTCCACCTATAGAACTAAGGCCCACTCCCTTTTAAAATACTCATTAACACCTTTCGTTCGATACCCATATTGTACAAACGCATTTTAGAGTCACCCCTGGTCCACCTTTATGGCGATATCTCTGAAAAGGCATCAACCTATACAACTACCACCACTGCCTTTTAAAACCCTCATTAATACCTTTAATTTTATACCCATATCGTACAAACACATTCTAGAGTCACCCCTGGTCCACCTTTATGGCGATATTTTGTAACCTATAGAACTAAGGCCAACCCCCTTATAAAATACTCATTAACACCTTTCGTTTGATACCCATATTGTACAAACGCATTCTAGAGTCACCCCTGGTCCACCCTGGACCACTGGTCCACCTTTATGGCGATATCTCTGAAAAGGCATCAACCTATACAACTACCACCACTCCCTTTTAAAACCCTCATTAATACCTTTAATTTGATACCCATATCGTACAAACAAATTCTAGGGTCACCCCTGGTCCACCTTTATGGCGATATCTCAAAACGGCGTCCACCTATGGAACTAAGGAACACTCCCTTTAAAATACTCATTAACACCTTTCTTTTGATACCCATATTGTACAAACAAATTCGAGGGTCAGCCCTGGTCCACCTTTATGGCGATATCTCGAAACGGCGTCCACCTATGGAACTAAGGATTACTCCCTTTTAAAACCCTCATTAATACCTTTAATTTGATACCCATATCGTACAAACAAATTCTAGGGTCGCCCCTGGTCCACCTTTATGGCGATATCTCGAAACGGGGTCCACCTATGGAACTAAGGATCACTCCCTTTAAAATACTCATTAACACCTTTCTTTTGATACCCATATTGTACAAACAAATTCTAGAGTCACCCCTGGTCCACCTTTATGGCGATATCTCGAAACGGCGTAAAACCTATGGAACTAAGGATCACTCCCTTTAAAATACTCATTAACACCTTTCTTTTGATACCCATATTGTACAAACAAATTCGAGGGTCAGCCCTGGTCCACCTTTATGGCGATATCTCGAAACGGCGTCCACCTATGGAACTAAGGATCACTCCCTTTAAAATACTCATTAACACCTTTCTTTTGATACCCATATTGTACAAACAAATTCGAGGGTCAGCCCTGGTCCACCTTTATGGCGATATCTCGAAACGGCGTCCACCTATGGAACTAAGGATCACTCCCTTTAAAATACTCATTAACACCTTTCTTTTGATACCCATATTGTACAAACAAATTCTAGAGTCACCCCTGGTCCACCTTTATGGCGATATCTCGAAACGGCGTCCACCTATGGAACTAAGGATCACTCCCTTTAAAATACTCATTAACACCTTTCTTTTGATACCCATATTGTACAAACAAATTCGAGGGTCAGCCCTGGTCCACCTTTATGGCGATATCTCGAAACGGCGTCCACCTATGGAACTAAGGATCACTCCCTTTAAAATACTCATTAGCACCTTTCTTTTGATACCCATATTGTACAAATTCGAGGGTCAGCCCTGGTCCACCTTTATGGCGATATCTCGAAACGGCGTCCACCTATGGAACTAAGGATCACTCCCTTTAAAATACTCATTAACACCTTTCTTTTGATACCCATATTGTACAAACAAATTCGAGGGTCAGCCCTGGTCCACCTTTATGGCGATATCTCGAAACGGCGTCCACCTATGGAACTAAGGATCACTCCCTTTAAAATACTCATTAACACCTTTCTTTTGATACCCATATTGTACAAACAAATTCGAGGGTCAGCCCTGGTCCACCTTTATGGCGATATCTCGAAACGGCGTCCACCTATGGAACTAAGGATCACTCCCTTTAAAATACTCATTAACACCTTTCTTTTGATACCCATATTGTACAAACAAATTCGAGGGTCAGCCCTGGTCCACCTTTATGGCGATATCTCGAAACGGCGTCCACCTATGGAACTAAGGATCACTCCCTTTAAAATACTCATTAGCACCTTTCTTTTGATACCCATATTGTACAAATTCGAGGGTCAGCCCTGGTCCACCTTTATGGCGATATCTCGAAACGGCGTCCACCTATGGAACTAAGGATCACTCCCTTTAAAATACTCATTAACACCTTTCTTTTGATACCCATATTGTACAAACAAATTCGAGGGTCAGCCCTGGTCCACCTTTATGGCGATATCTCGAAACGGCATCCACCTATGGAACTAAGGATCACTCCCTTTAAAATACTCATTAACACCTTTCTTTTGATACCCATATTGTACAAACAAATTCGAGGGTCAGCCCTGGTCCACCTTTATGGCGATATCTCGAAACGGCGTCCACCTATGGAACTAAGGATCACTCCCTTTAAAATACTCATTAGCACCTTTCTTTTGATACCCATATTGTACAAACAAATTCGAGGGTCAGCCCTGGTCCACCTTTATGGCGATATCTCGAAACGGCGTCCACCTATGGAACTAAGGATCACTCCCTTTAAAATACTCATTAGCACCTTTCTTTTGATACCCATATTGTACAAACAAATTCGAGGGTCAGCCCTGGTCCACCTTTATGGCGATATCTCGAAACGGCGTCCACCTATGGAACTAGGGATCACTCCCTTTAAAATACTCATTAACACCTTTCTTTTGATACCCATATTGTACAAACAAATTCGAGGGTCAGCCCTGGTCCACCTTTATGGCGATATCTCGAAACGGCGTCCACCTATGGAACTAAGGATCACTCCCTTTAAAATACTCATTAACACCTTTCTTTTGATACCCATATTGTACAAACAAATTCGAGGGTCAGCCCTGGTCCACCTTTATGGCGATATCTCGAAACGGCGTCCACCTATGGAACTAAGGATCACTCCCTTTAAAATACTCATTAACACCTTTCTTTTGATACCCATATTGTACAAACAAATTCGAGGGTCAGCCCTGGTCCACCTTTATGGCGATATCTCGAAACGGCGTCCACCTATGGAACTAAGGATCACTCCCTTTAAAATACTCATTAACACCTTTCTTTTGATACCCATATTGTACAAACAAATTCGAGGGTCAGCCCTGGTCCACCTTTATGGCGATATCTCGAAACGGCGTCCACCTATGGAACTAAGGATCACTCCCTTTAAAATACTCATTAGCACCTTTCTTTTGATACCCATATTGTACAAACAAATTCGAGGGTCAGCCCTGGTCCACCTTTATGGCGATATCTCGAAACGGCATCCACCTATGGAACTAAGGATCACTCCCTTTAAAATACTCATTAACACCTTTCTTTTGATACCCATATTGTACAAACAAATTCGAGGGTCAGCCCTGGTCCACCTTTATGGCGATATCTCGAAACGGCGTCCACCTATGGAACTAAGGATCACTCCCTTTAAAATACTCATTAGCACCTTTCTTTTGATACCCATATTGTACAAACAAATTCGAGGGTCAGCCCTGGTCCACCTTTATGGCGATATCTCGAAACGGCGTCCACCTATGGAACTAAGGATCACTCCCTTTAAAATACTCATTAGCACCTTTCTTTTGATACCCATATTGTACAAACAAATTCGAGGGTCAGCCCTGGTCCACCTTTATGGCGATATCTCGAAACGGCGTCCACCTATGGAACTAAGGATCACTCCCTTTAAAATACTCATTAACACCTTTCTTTTGATACCCATATTGTACAAACAAATTCGAGGGTCAGCCCTGGTCCACCTTTATGGCGATATCTCGAAACGGCGTCCACCTATGGAACTAAGGATCACTCCCTTTAAAATACTCATTAACACCTTTCTTTTGATACCCATATTGTACAAACAAATTCGAGGGTCAGCCCTGGTCCACCTTTATGGCGATATCTCGAAACGGCGTCCACCTATGGAACTAAGGATTACTCCCTTTTAAAACCCTCATTAATACCTTTAATTTGATACCCATATCGTACAAACAAATTCTAGGGTCGCCCCTGGTCCACCTTTATGGCGATATCTCGAAACGGCGTCCACCTATGGAACTAAGGATCACTCCCTTTAAAATACTCATTAACACCTTTCTTTTGATACCCATATTGTACAAACAAATTCTAGAGTCACCCCTGGTCCACCTTTATGGCGATATCTCGAAACGGCGTCCACCTATGGAACTAAGGATCACTCCCTTTAAAATACTCATTAACACCTTTCTTTTGATACCCATATTGTACAAACAAATTCGAGGGTCAGCCCTGGTCCACCTTTATGGCGATATCTCGAAACGGCGTCCACCTATGGAACTAAGGATCACTCCCTTTAAAATACTCATTAACACCTTTCTTTTGATACCCATATTGTACAAACAAATTCGAGGGTCAGCCCTGGTCCACCTTTATGGCGATATCTCGAAACGGCGTCCACCTATGGAACTAAGGATCACTCCCTTTAAAATACTCATTAACACCTTTCTTTTGATACCCATATTGTACAAACAAATTCTAGAGTCACCCCTGGTCCACCTTTATGGCGATATCTCGAAACGGCGTCCACCTATGGAACTAAGGATCACTCCCTTTAAAATACTCATTAACACCTTTCTTTTGATACCCATATTGTACAAACAAATTCGAGGGTCAGCCCTGGTCCACCTTTATGGCGATATCTCGAAACGGCGTCCACCTATGGAACTAAGGATCACTCCCTTTAAAATACTCATTAGCACCTTTCTTTTGATACCCATATTGTACAAATTCGAGGGTCAGCCCTGGTCCACCTTTATGGCGATATCTCGAAACGGCGTCCACCTATGGAACTAAGGATCACTCCCTTTAAAATACTCATTAACACCTTTCTTTTGATACCCATATTGTACAAACAAATTCGAGGGTCAGCCCTGGTCCACCTTTATGGCGATATCTCGAAACGGCGTCCACCTATGGAACTAAGGATCACTCCCTTTAAAATACTCATTAACACCTTTCTTTTGATACCCATATTGTACAAACAAATTCGAGGGTCAGCCCTGGTCCACCTTTATGGCGATATCTCGAAACGGCGTCCACCTATGGAACTAAGGATCACTCCCTTTAAAATACTCATTAACACCTTTCTTTTGATACCCATATTGTACAAACAAATTCGAGGGTCAGCCCTGGTCCACCTTTATGGCGATATCTCGAAACGGCGTCCACCTATGGAACTAAGGATCACTCCCTTTAAAATACTCATTAGCACCTTTCTTTTGATACCCATATTGTACAAATTCGAGGGTCAGCCCTGGTCCACCTTTATGGCGATATCTCGAAACGGCGTCCACCTATGGAACTAAGGATCACTCCCTTTAAAATACTCATTAACACCTTTCTTTTGATACCCATATTGTACAAACAAATTCGAGGGTCAGCCCTGGTCCACCTTTATGGCGATATCTCGAAACGGCATCCACCTATGGAACTAAGGATCACTCCCTTTAAAATACTCATTAACACCTTTCTTTTGATACCCATATTGTACAAACAAATTCGAGGGTCAGCCCTGGTCCACCTTTATGGCGATATCTCGAAACGGCGTCCACCTATGGAACTAAGGATCACTCCCTTTAAAATACTCATTAGCACCTTTCTTTTGATACCCATATTGTACAAACAAATTCGAGGGTCAGCCCTGGTCCACCTTTATGGCGATATCTCGAAACGGCGTCCACCTATGGAACTAAGGATCACTCCCTTTAAAATACTCATTAGCACCTTTCTTTTGATACCCATATTGTACAAACAAATTCGAGGGTCAGCCCTGGTCCACCTTTATGGCGATATCTCGAAACGGCGTCCACCTATGGAACTAAGGATCACTCCCTTTAAAATACTCATTAACACCTTTCTTTTGATACCCATATTGTACAAACAAATTCGAGGGTCAGCCCTGGTCCACCTTTATGGCGATATCTCGAAACGGCGTCCACCTATGGAACTAAGGATCACTCCCTTTAAAATACTCATTAACACCTTTCTTTTGATACCCATATTGTACAAACAAATTCGAGGGTCAGCCCTGGTCCACCTTTATGGCGATATCTCGAAACGGCGTCCACCTATGGAACTAAGGATCACTCCCTTTAAAATACTCATTAACACCTTTCTTTTGATACCCATATTGTACAAACAAATTCGAGGGTCAGCCCTGGTCCACCTTTATGGCGATATCTCGAAACGGCGTCCACCTATGGAACTAAGGATTACTCCCTTTTAAAACCCTCATTAATACCTTTAATTTGATACCCATATCGTACAAACAAATTCTAGGGTCGCCCCTGGTCCACCTTTATGGCGATATCTCGAAACGGCGTCCACCTATGGAACTAAGGATCACTCCCTTTAAAATACTCATTAACACCTTTCTTTCGATACCCATATTGTACAAACAAATTCGAGGGTCAGCCCTGGTCCACCTTTATGGCGATATCTCGAAACGGCGTCCACCTATGGAACTAAGGATCACTCCCTTTAAAATACTCATTAACACCTTTCTTTTGATACCCATATTGTACAAACAAATTCTAGAGTCACCCCTGGTCCACCTTTATGGCGATATCTCGAAACGGCGTCCACCTATGGAACTAAGGATCACTCCCTTTAAAATACTCATTAACACCTTTCTTTTGATACCCATATTGTACAAACAAATTCGAGGGTCAGCCCTGGTCCACCTTTATGGCGATATCTCGAAACGGCGTCCACCTATGGAACTAAGGATTACTCCCTTTTAAAATACTCACTAACACCTTTCATTTGATACCCATATCGTACAAACAAATTCTAGAGTCAACCCTGATTCACTAAATGGCGTCCCTAAATGGCGTCCGCCTATAGAACTATGGCCCACTCCCTCATAAAATACTCTTTAGTGCCTTTCATTTGATAGACATGTCATAAAAACACATTCCAGGGTTTCCCTCGGCTCATTTTCCTACATGGTTATTTTCCCTAATGTTGTCACCATAGCTCTCAACTGAGTATGTAATGTTCGGTTACACCCGAACTTAACCTTCTTTACTTGTTTTTACTTCCTTTTACTTTGAAGGTACCGCAATATTTGTTAGAAATTTTAAGGGACTACTTAAAAGACGGGGATCTAATGTACGAAACCACGCAAGGTCAAAAAAAGGTGAAACTAACAGGTGGAGCAGCCCAGGGCTTGGTACTAGGTCCCGATCTCTGGCATATAACTTACGACAGTCTTCTTAGATTGGGCATGTCATGTTACTTTTGCAGACGAGGTGGCAGCTGTGATAACAGCACCAAGCTGCGAGCTGGCAGAGCTAAAATTAAGCCAGGCTATGCGTAATGTAAATAGGTGGATGACTGAGCACGGTCTCCGGCTAGCAACAACAAAAACGGAGATCGTCAGCCTCACAAAGAGACGGATTCCTGCTACCATAAATATGACTGTTGGGGACCAGCCAATAGAAACACCCACTTAACGAAATATCTCGGACTGAGGTTAGACAGCAAACCCACATACTCGGATCACATACGAGGAGCCTGCGAAAGAGCTGCGCGCACAAAATTTGAGTAGATTAATGGCGAACGCAGGTGGTGCAAAGCCATGCACAACAGAGCGGCTTGCAACAGCCTCGGATACTATATTCTTATACGATGCAGAAATCTGGGCGAACGTAATGAAATACCGGAAGAACCGAATCGCCTTCACCTCGGTCCAACGCAGATGGGTGCTGAGAATAACTTCGGCTTACCGCACGGTCCCGGCTGAAGCTGTCCTGGAACCATGCCGATATATCTTCTCGCTGAGGAAAGGAAACCCATATACAACAACGGATCGCAAGTGACTTGAGGTGCTGTTGCCATGCAGGTGCGAGAAGTATCGATTCTACGCTGGGAAGGACAGTGGAGCAATAGCATCGTAGGAAAGTGGACTAGGGAACTAATGCCTGAACTGAATCCATGGTTGAAGCGAGAACACGGAGATATAGACATTTACCCGACTCAGTTTCTAACCGAACACGGTTACTTCCGCAAATACCTGCACAACACGGGCAAGGTTGATAACCCGATTTGCCTGTACTGTGGGAAAATAGACGATATACGCCACACCTTCTTCGAATGCGGGCACTTCTCCGATCAGCGAAGGAGGGTAGAAGTCAGTGAATAAAACAGTTCGTCCTTTCACGAACCGCAAAAAAACAAACTTTTACTTCCTTGAAGGTTAGTACTTGTGTGAAACTTTGCTGTTTGTACATTTATGAAACCTTTTTACATGAATGAAAGTCTTCCTTATAAATAACTTCGTTCTTGTATAAAACTTTCGTCTTTGCATTTATATACAATTTTTTAATTGAATAAAATACCTACTTCGTACTTATATAAAGCTTCAAATTTGAATGAATTTTCCTTTTTATACCTTTAATGAAAATGAAATGGTATATTAACTACGTCACGAATCTTATAATTGTAAGTCCTTAAAGGAAAATAGATAGACCCAACAATAAGTATATCGAAATGATCAGGATGCAGAGCTGAGTTGATTTATCCATATCCATTTGCCCGTCTGTCTGTTTGTATGCAAACTACCCTGCAAAAATCGCGAGTACTCCATGCATGCATGTATGGAGTACTCGCTATGGACCAACCGAATGCTCCAAAATTAACCACAATTTATACAAAAAATATGGTCCAATTAACATTTCGATGTCCTAGGGACCATATACTCCAGCTCCGCATTACATCAGAGTAATCCATGGAGTACCCACAGTCCAATAAACATCGTGTAGTGATTACAATCGTTAAAAACGAGCAATGATCGGCTTACAATATGTTCGTGTAGAAATACGAGTTGGTCCATTGCTGCATTACAGTGGAGTACAATGGTAAGTGCTCCAGTGGACCACATGATCCAACGATTTTTGCAGGGTACTTTCTCAATTTTTGAGATATCTTGATAAAATTTGGCGAGCGGGTATATTTAGGTGTCCGATTAGACATTTGTCGGAACCGGTCTGATGCGACCAATATAGCATATATCACCCATATAACCAACTTTTCAGAAAAGAGGATTTTTGCCATATCTTCTTCAATTTATCAGATTGAAGCTGCAAACTTCACGAAATGCTTTCGTATATTGCACATATTATTGTCTGAAAAAATGGATGAGATCAGTCGTATATATGCATCTATATATATATAAATCAAATTCTGTGTGTGTGTGTGTGCTCGCTATGGAAACATATTTCCCACACTTCAATCATCACCAAATTTCGATTCAGGCGAAGGTTTTAGGCTCAAAATTATTTCGATATATAAAAGGGGCGTGGCACCTCCAATACAAATGGAATCTTTGGTACAACATAACTCTGAAGATATACATGCCAGAACATTGAAATTCAGTAAGGAGTTATATGAGGTCAATCCCTAACACCACCAAGGAAATGTGGAATTGGGAAAAGGGGACGTGACACCTCCCATACAAATGTAATATATTATACTGCATATCTCTGGATGTAGTAATGGTAGGATAATGAAAATTGGAAAGGAGCTATATGACGGCAAGTCCTAACATTTGATACGTCTATCTTTACTGGTACTATTGTTTGAAAATTTTGTTAAGATTAAAATTGTAAGCCACTTTTCTTTAAAGTAGGCGTTATTCTTATCCGATTTTGATCGGATCTATATATAATACCAAGGACCATATTTCCGGTGGTAGTCGTGGTGTGATGGTACCGTGCTCCGCCTACCACACAGAAGATCCTCGGTTCACGCCCCGGGTAAAGCAACATTCAAATTTTAGAAACATGTTTTTTTAATTAGCAGAAAACTTTTCTAGGCGGAGTCGCCCCTTGGCAGTGTTTGACAAGCTGTCTGTGTAAACTCAGTAAAAGCTGCTAACTGCATCCACCAAAATTTCACACTAGAACGAAAAAGGTCTCTTGCATGACAAGTTAAAATGTATTGAATTTTATGGAGTTAGCAACTTTTCATAATTGTGTTGGAGTTAGTGATTCTGGACAATAAACACATACTTTTGTTTTACCGCCATATGCAGAAATCGTCTCCCACCCCACTGTTACCAAAAAATCGGTTTAAGTTAAATGCGGCACATTTACTGCATCGTCGACAATCTCAATTTATGCTCAAACTATTGTGGTAAATGGCGGCCACCGTGGTGTGATGGTAGCGTGCTCCGCCTATCACACCGTATGCCCTGGGTTCAACTCCCGGGCAAAGCAACATCAAAATTTTAGAAATAAGATTTTTCAATTAGAAGAAAATTTTTCTAAGCGGGGTCGCCCCTCGGCAGTGTTTGGCAAGCACTCCGGGTGTATTTCTGCCATGAAAAGCTCTCGGTGAAAACTCATCTGCTTTGCAGATGCCGTTCGGAGTCGGCATAAAACATGCAGGTCCCGTCCGGCCAATTTGTAGGGAAAATCAAGAGGAGCACGACGCAAATTGGAAGAGAAGCTCGGCCTTAGATCTCTTCGGAGGTTATCGCGCCTTACATTTATTTTTTTATTTTTTTTATTGTGGTAATGGACTGAACTTTGTTAATACTAAACATGCAGATGCAGGCACTTGGTAAAGTATCGGGGTAAATTATCGATAATTTACTCAGTACTTGGAAAAAAGCATAGAGTACGAAATACTCGAGTATTTTTTGGAAAAGTATCGATACTACTCACTCAGTACTCGTATCGTTCTATCACTATTCACACTAACGAAAAGGTGCATGCTATAGTGAGGGAGTGAAGTTTCGTAAAGAGTAGTAAATTTAGTCCTTATTATATCCAAGACGTTCGCTGCCGATATCTTTTTCTGAAACTTGTATGGATTCTTTAAATTAAATCGAGTCGAAAAGCTTTTTTGAATAACAATAGCTCAAAAATGGTAAATCGAACAAATAACATGGTGAACTAGTCACCACAACACGATAACTCATTAGATTAACAATTTGCTACCAATTCCATATTTTCACATACTTTTATTGATCGTTTGAATCAAAATCACTTTCGATTCGTGTTAAATAGGGTTACACTGAAATGACATCCCTGCATCTGTAAAATGCCGAGTCGCTCGGGTACATAAAACCTGCTACAGTGATCGTACGAAACGATATTGTTCCAGCTTTTCAAAGTTTTTTCTTCATAAACAAATTAATACTTCAACCAAACACAAATTGCTTAGCTACGGTATGGTTATCACTAAGGCGTTATGCTATGGCATCAATAACAGAATACATTGATTTCTATAAGGTTGATTACAACAGCTGTCTTATACGGAGTTTGCCAGAACCACAAAGTACTTCTTCCGAAATTTTCTTTTTATCTCATGGTCTATTCATTAACGACGAAAGTTTATAGCTAAGAATAAAGTTTGATCTCACAATCTTAAGCATTTGCATGTGTCACACTTTCATTGCTATCAACAATTAAAAATATTTTAATAAACATTTATTTGTAAATAACACGAAAAGAAATATCTCCATTGCGACTGCTGATGGAAATATCACCATATCTCAGCTGCCGTTTCGAGAAAGCTCTACCTTAGAATAACCTCTTTATGTTTTGCCGTGCGCTGCAGCGTGTATGAAATGGGGTGTTCAGCCGAGTATTGGTGATTTTCCACTCAGTAGTCGATTTATAACAAAACCCTGCATTTAACAATTTATTATTCGATCTAAAAAGTCAATATTATCTGGACAATTTGTGCTTAAAAAAACACTAGTATCACCGATATTACGTAGCATCACCGCACAAAGTTTTTCATTCACAACGCCCGGTGCTCCAATAAATTCAACGTCCGCAACACGTGTATCAAGAGCTTCAGGGGTCATTTTTCGTGTGAAATATCCAATTACCGTTAAATAATTAACCTCATGTCTGCTTAAAGTAAGCACAGTAGATTGGAGTATATTCGAAGTTATCCCATTTCCTGTTGTTGGATGACCCCATCCAGTAACTGTCATAACTGTGGTATCTGGAAATGTGCAAACGCGATATTCTATAGCTCGTATTGTTGGGCCCTGATTAAACATTCCCTGCACTTCCACCACAGCAATACGCATATCATAAAAATCGGGAAAAGCATCATGTGGATAATGTACTGTCTTCACATTGAGAATTTGTGCATGTTCGTCACATAAATTCGTTACACCAGCTACAACAGTGTAACGTGTACAGTCAGGATAATCTTCCAGGCAATTAGCAGCTGTAACTGCCTTGTTCATTTTGATTAACGAGCCAACGCAGTGAGGTTTGTTATCATGAAGTATTGCTACCACATGAGGATGATCCCCTATATCCGAATCAATGCTACCTCTCATGCGATATTCCGAATCCGTGTAAGTCATAAGGTAGCTGAGCATGACAAACCAGAGAGCGATATAATTGCAAAAATAC
Source organism: Eurosta solidaginis (assembly GCF_040869045.1). Taxonomy (NCBI): domain Eukaryota; kingdom Metazoa; phylum Arthropoda; class Insecta; order Diptera; family Tephritidae; genus Eurosta; species Eurosta solidaginis. The sequence goes on from NC_090323.1 coordinate 192,632,250, forward strand.
ATTTTAGTTAAGACTATTTCCGCCGATTTTTAAATTTAAAGTTCACCAAGATCAATTTTGTGGGAGCTATTTATACATAATTTGGCCGTGTGAATAAAAAATAAGCAAAAACGTTTCCTCCAAATTCCAGGAATTTGAACAATAAAAACATTTCCTCATTTGAATTAAATCAACATAATTATAGAAAGAACATTTTTTTTTCGCTCAACCCATTTAACCTTGAGTTAAGTTTTGGTTAGAAGTGCGTAATTGAAATTTCAATGCCCCAATGATGAAAAGTACAAAATATTTATACAGCTTGTTAAAATAACATTTCTATAGAAAATTCTTATTATATAAGCTTTATATTTTTATGAAAAGAACAAAGCGTACACTTAGTAACCAGAGTTGGGAGCAGTGCAATAAATTTTGAGTAACAACACTGCTCGAACTTAAGTGAAATGAAATAATCAAGATCTTGTTCAAAGTGTTAATGAGATCTTAATTTGTAATGGATTGAAGCATCTTTCTTACACTGAAGGAAAAAGACTGGTAAAATCAACCGAAATACGGGTCAATTCAACCGAAATTTCTGTCAATTTTTATCCATCGCAACAAGATGTTGAATCAACTGCGCACAAATCGTTGATCCGTAATTTACCGTTTTAGTAGTCAAATGAACAAAAAAAGTTGTTGCGACAGCTTTGTATGAAAGTACCTATATTGCAATATAAATAAATAAATGTAAGGCGCGATAACCTCCGAAGAGATCTTAGGCCGAACTTCTCTTCCAATTTGCGTAGTGCTCCTGTTTGTCCTACTTGTTTTATGCTGACTCCGAACGGCATCTGCATATGAGTTTTCACTGAGAGAATTTCATGGCAGAAATACACTCGGAGTGCTTGCCGAACACTGCCGAGGGGCGACTCCGCTTAGAAAATTTTTCTTCTAATTGAAAAAGCTTGTTTCTAAAATTTTGACGTTGCTTTGCCCGGGGTGTGAATCCAGGGTCTTCGATGTGGTAGGCGGAGCACGGTACCATCACACCACGGCGGCCGCCATATACATACGTAAATATTGTAGTGTAAACAGCCAACAATTTCAATGCCAAATGAGTAAACCAGTTAATATGCTACCCTGTAACAAAAAGAGTCTAAATTTTAATCACCACAAAAGGGCCATTTGCTAATTGTTGCTGGCGGAGCAATTCACACGATTTAATAAGGTGTATGTACAACGCACGACTAAACCAAATTTTCATTCAGACAAATTTGCTGACATTGCGTTTCCCACAGACGTCACAACTCAACACAAATATGTACCTACATATGTAGGTATGTAAGTATGTATAATTAAAGCAAATATGTATGTAAGAATATGTTTAGAATAATTTAGTATAAATAAGCTAACAATATTTAAATAAAGATTCATTCACTCATTCGCACTTACACCTCACAAAACAGACAATTCATTTCCGACCCTTTATAATATGTGCATACATATAGTACACAGCATACATAAGTACAAAGTAGGGAGTGCAGTGAGCGTAAAATTCTCTTTGAAATTTGCTCATGTATTGACTGTTGATCGCTGTTGAAACGACCAGTGAGATCAGTTGTGTTAACAAAAAAATCAGTTAGATTGATTAGGACTCTGTCAATTTTACAAAATTTTGTTAACTTAAGAGCGACAATCTCTCTTCTGTTGAAATGACTAAACTAATTTGTTCGCTTGACAAAGAACTCGGTCGAATTAACCATAATTCGATCAATTGCACCGAATCTCCGTTAAGTCAAGAACAACAGAACCGATTTGTTGATTTTACTAGCACCATTTCTTTCAGTGTATGTTCGTAAAATTAATGTGTTTTAGACGGTTTCTATAGGAATTTGGAAAATGAGTTCACGTCGCCTCAAATAAAAGAACCTTGCTACTGTGAAGTTTTTGATGTTTTTGCAGGAGAATGTCGGGTTCCAACCCCGGTAGAAGGCGTAGGTTCCACATTAAAATTGAAATGATAGTTGGTGTCATGTGATATAAAACCAGATTAAATACGGAAAAGCAGACATATCCCACTAATTAAGTTATATTCGTTCCCAAACTATTTATGTGATCTATTGTATACTGCCATAAAACCAGATTAAATTCGGAAAAGCACATATATCCCATTAAATAAGTCATATTTGTTCGCAAACTAATTATGTGATCTAATGTCAACTGCCATAAAACCAGATCAAATACGGAAAAGCACACATACCTCACTTATTAAGTTATATTTGTTCGCAAACTAATTATATGAGGTTATATGAGGTTGGGGCAAATCCCCAACTGAACCCTCCACGAGGGTGCCGACTGGAAATGGACACTACAGTACTGACCCTGTGCGATGTCAGGACGGTGTCCAGCTAAGATCAGGAATCAGGGCTGTGTGCCTGACTCATCAATAGCATGGCTACACGGAAATGATTCTTGACCATGGTTTCTGGGGTATCTTTCTCTCTCTTTCTTTTACTTTTCTCTCTGTTTCCTTCTTTCCTGTTTCCTTTCCTTCTCGGGGGCTGGATCAAGGCGTTATGCGTTTCCGTGCCGACGATCAGCCAGGCAGGGGGCCCCTAAATAGTCCAGTCGCGAACAGAGCCCTCCTGGCACCAGGTCGCACCAGGTTGTATGAAGACCTTACCCGGGTATTGCGGATCTCTGCCCGGGTGGACGTTCCTTTTCTCCGCCACTCGTGGGAACATGAACGAATGTAATAAAAAGAAAAAAAAAAAAAAAAACAAAAAGAGACCGGCGCTCTTCAGAGGGCTTCTGCCCACCACAACGGTGTTCATTGCGATGCAGGGTCATTCTAACCGCCAGAATATGGCTAAACAAGGGGATGGTTCAAGACCAGTGGCGATGCCGGGTAGGAACCCTCTCCCCAACAAAACTTTAGGCAGTGTGCCAGGGCAAAGGGGCGTTCTGCGGGATACTCCTGGCACTAGCAGAGACGCAGCAGGTATGCAGAATGCAGCCTCGGTTGAAGCTGGTGCAGGCCCCGCGTGGTCCACACCCGACACCCACGGCCTTCACGAAGCCTAGTGAGCGGCCAAATCCCAGTGAAGTTGGATACAAGCACAGGAGAGCGGCTGCAAGGATCCTTACCAGATCCGCACGTATGCCAGACCTCGAGAGTAGAGCGGAAAGCAACAGCGTAGAAGAAATACTGGCAGAGATTTAATGGGCGAAAGAGGTGATACCCGTCTTTCGTCTGGCAGAAGAAAGGGGGCCACAAGTGGCAACCAAAAGAGCAAGGTCGGCGGAAGTAGTGCCTACCAACCCATAGAGGCCGAAGGTACATGGGCGCTCTTTTGCAGAAGTGGTCAAGGACAAAATCCTGCTAGGGGTCCTTGACGACAATCAGGAAGACGGCGCAATAAAAAAGACAAATGGAAATGGATGAAAAGCGAGCTGTCGAATATCACCCTGGACGTTCTTACGTGCAATCCTGGACCACCACCGGTATGCAAGGATGCAGGGTGGTTCCAGGGTAGTATCAAAGTCGTGGCATGTGGAGACGAGAGGTCCGCAGCCATAAACAAAAAGGCGGTAGAGTCTGTAGGTGAAGTCTACCCTGGAGCGAAGCTCAGGGCGGTCGACTACAAAAACATACCGTCACGGCCACGAGCAAGGGTCTGGCTACCGGCAAAACCAGCTGAGCCAGAGAGGATACTCAGTATGATAAGGATCCTCAACCCGATGCTGCCAGCCGCCAATTGGAGAGTTGTCAGCGTGGAGAAGGGCGTCAGAGCCACACGTCAGGCTGTCCTCGTACTAAATGCGGAATCGCTGACAGTATTGAGGAAAACTGGAGGCGAAATAAATTATGGTTTAGGCACCGTGACTGTAAAGGTCTACAGTAAAGACGTCAACGCCGCTAGGAACTTGGCAGCCGAGTTGGAGCCAGAAGAAGAAGGTAGCGAAGAGGACGTGGTTACGAAGACAGAAGGGAGTGAGCCGGATACGCTGGACGGCTACGCCTCGTCTACCTCATCCGTGGGGATAGGCGGGTTACACCTGCATTATACGGAGGAGCTGACGATGGAGGATGCAGCTAACTCTACGCTCAAGGCGAGAGAGAAAATGTGCGATGTTGGTGTGGGTCTTCCAGATAAACCTGCACCATAGTAAAGCAGCTTCCGCTGCACTGCTGCTCCGACTGACATCTAACAGCTGATATTGTCCTCATCCAGGAGCCGCGGGTGGTAGGACAAAACACTTGCGGACTCAAGTCCACCGGCTACACACTGGTAAGTTGTGGCACCTCGGGAAAGCCAACATCGTGTATACTTGTTAGTACCAAGCTTAATGTTTTGTTTCTTCCTCAATTAAGTGATGAAGACACAACAACTATCAGCCTGAGCCTGAGTATGGGTCCAATCAGGCTATGATCAATTTATCTAGCCCATGAGAAGACGGTGCCGACATCGACCGTCAGGAAGCTGGTGGAAGCTACATCAGGTGCACTGATACTGGGAGGAGAAGTAACGAGCACCACTCCACCTGGGGGAGTAATGACGAAAACGAAAGGGGTGAGTTACTTTTTGATTTCATCCTAAACTCTAGACTAACCATAAGCAATAGGGGAACTGAACCAACCTTTATTACAAAGACAAGAAGGGAAGTTCTCGATGTCACCTTAGTCTTAGAAGATGCGGAAGAGTTGGTAAGAGACTGGAGGGTCCTTAAGGACCACTCATTCTCTGACCATCGTTACATCCAATTCGACTTAGGCTTGGTGAAAAAGCAGAGCGCTGCAACCAGAAATATTAAAAATACAAATTGGTAAGAATATAATAGGGAACTAGTTAAGATATTGCCACTTGAGAGCATACCCGAAACACCAGGTAGCATACCAGAACTAGAAAGACTAGTAAATAACTTCACGTGGGCATGCCGCAAGGCACTAGATAAAGTCTGTCCCAAGATAATTCAAAGGGGTAAAAAGAATCCACCATGGTGGAATTCACAAATCGAAAACCTTCGCAGGTTAAGTAGGACCACTTTCAATGCAGCTAAAGCCTCTGGCGATGAGCAGTATTGGGAAGTATACAAAGAACATCTTAGAAACTATAAGTTTAAGCTAAGGAAAGCCAAAAGATCCTCCTGGCGATATTTCTGTAGCAGCATGGAAACAGTGTCTGAAGGGGGTAGACTCAGGAAAGTACTTTCTAGATCGGCTAATACGGCCCCAGGATGCTTACAAAGGCCTGATGGTTCGTGGACCGAAACTGGGGAGGAAACCCTGGATCTACTGCTGGATACACACTTTCCAGGTGCAGCTAGGAACGAACCAGGGGATACACAAAGCTTGACACAAGCAACAGTGCAACCTATACTGCACAACCTAATTACAAGAGATAAGATATCTTGGGCCATCCAATCTTTTTAACCATTCAAAACTCCAGGGCCGGACGGAGTTACACCTATACAACTGCAACAGTCACTGGAATTCAGCAATAGCTGGCTATATACTATAATAGGAGGTGTCATTGCACTAAACAACATCCCAAGTATATGGAAAATATCTAAAGTGGTATTTATTCCCAAGGCAGGTAAGGCATGCCACGCGAAGCCTAAGCACTTCAGACCCAATAGTCTATCTTCCTTTCAACTAAAGGTGATGGAGAGGCTGATGGAAACATATATCAGGGAGGAAACATATATACGGGGTGGCGGTATGGTGGCCCGCCCTGAATAAGTCCTCGACGGCTCTTGCTCTTCAAAAGGTGCAAAGATCTACACTACTATGCATAAGCGGAGCATTCCGCACAACGCCAACGGATGCTATGAATGTAATACTGAACCTACTACCCATAGATATAGTAGGCATTAAATATGCAGCATGTGCAGCTATCAGGCTAAGGAAACTGACCACATGGGCGCACTGCAAACATACTGAAATTCTCGACAGATTCTGCATACCAGAATGGACAGATTTCTGCAAACCACATACCAGCTTGAACAAGGGATACGAGATATTAATCCCTGAGAGGGAACAGTGCGTGAATTACCCTGATTGGCCCACTAACAGAATTCATATCTACACAGATGGATCTAAACTGGATAACAGGACTGGAGGGGGTGTCTATTCGGAACGATTGGAGATACAAAGATCATTTCGCCTTCCGGATCACTGTAGCGTATTTTAGGCCGAGCTTGCGGCCATACAAGACGCTGTGGGCTGCCTTAGGGAGAAGGAGGTAGTCTCTCAGAAGCACATTTACATTTTCCCAGACAGTCAAGCAGCACTGAAAGCCCTTGACTCTGTCACAGCTAATTCTGAAACTGTAGTAGGCTGTCGCAGATCCCTTAACGTGATGGCTGAACAGTTTACTCTGCATCTGGCATGGGTTCCGGGCCATAAGGGCATACCAGGTAATGAGAGGGCAGATGAGCTTGCAAGAAAGGGTACCTCCCTTCCACTCTCGCCATCCTGGAAGAGGTTGGGCATGCCGCTCTCTACCTGCAAGCTCAAGATAAAGGAGGCTCTACTGATGGAAGCAGGAGCCAGGTGGAAGCATCATGATAGATGCCACACGGCAAAACTCACATGGCCGGAATGGAATGAGAAGAGATCGCGAGAGCTTCTCACCCTCCGTAAGAGGGATGTTTCCTTAGTTGTAGGTCTTCTTACGGGTCATGTTTGTATTGGACCGCATGAAAGGATTTGCGCTCCATTTAATGATTATTGTAGAAGCTGCGGCAACGAAGAAGAACCTGAAACTGTTAGGCATCTACTCTGTGAATGTCCAGCGCTCGGTAGAAGAAGGCAACGTTTTATGGGCAAGATGTTTCTCGTAGATCTGACTGATATAACTGAGGTCAATACACGACGCTTAATTAGCTTCATAAACTCAACGAAGTGGTTTGATTTGGAGAGTGGGAACAAATCCGTGTGGTTTCACAATGTGCCTATAAAGGCCTAAGTGTGCCGCTCCAATGTAGACGGCAGCCACTTGAACCTAACCTAACCTAATTATATGATCTATTGTATACTGCCATAAAACCAGATTAGATACGGAAAAGCACACATACCCCAGTTATTAAGTTATATTTGTTCGCAAACTAATAATGTGGTCTATTGTATACTGTCATAAAACCAGATTAAACACGGAAAGCCAGCAGCGGGTTTGAGGGGAGGAGGTCGCCCCTTCGCCCCCCCCCCCCCCCCAGACTACATTTTTTTTTTTCAAAAATTTATTCGGAACAAAATTTTTTTCACGAAGTCCCAGAAACCCACTATTTATATGCAGTATTTGTATAAATATAATGATGGTTATTGAACGTTACTTTTCATAATGCAGTTTTTGTATGTATACTTTAATCGAGTATCAATTTTTAAATAATATTAGCGCTCAACAGTAAGAATGCTCATGCAAATCAGTCCAGTGCTCAGAAATATTTGCGGTGTTGATAACATACTGAGTCAAACCTTACTTTATTGAATAAAGTTTATTCAGAATCTTCACTCTCACTCTACACATTTTTCACCACTTTCTACTGGGCATTTGTCATCTCTGTAGAATCTGCAGTGCACATATTCAATTACAGTAGAATAGCGAGAAAGTTAATCGCCAGTGTTCGGACTTCTACGACTAAAGTGGTAGATCTAGCACTATTTTTCTTTTTATTTGAAGTTCTACCACTTCTACCACGCAAGCTCGAAAAAAGGTGGTAGTTTTATAGAAGTGTTTTGAAGAAACCTTTGCTTTTCCACAATTTTTTGAGAAGAGAAACAAAATTATTTGTAGAAGAATAGTTATATAAAACTCAAAGTGACACCTAGTGATGCTTTGATCACCATTTAATCTCTTTTCCTTTAGGTTTTTAGTACATAACTGCCACTTCCACCTACCTATGTATATATAGGAAAAGAAGTGAGTAATATTCACTACTTAAAGATATTTCAAATATAACCCAATGCTTCCACTTTTTTCACACATCTACCTCTATTTTCTGTAAAATCTACCACTAAACAAAATTTTAAAGTCCGCACACTGTTAATCGCTCGGCTATGTTGACCAATCATGAGCGTCCACGTCCCGCTCTAAAAAGTTAACTGTATATTGGTTAACTTTTCTGAGATCATCCATTTTTTCAAATCCAACCGTTTGTTTGGCAGTAAAAACAATTGCGGGTATTCCCCAAATTCCTGTGTGAAAAATTATTGTGGGTGTCGTGTGGCGCAAATGTACTTAGTCATGGGCATTTAAACTTGTGAGTTGTGTACTTGTGCTAACGTGTGTTAAAGCTTGTGTTTTGGTTAACTTTTTCGCGATTCTACTGTATTAACCATAGAATATTAAAAAATTTAACCTAATTCATTCGATTTACCGACTCGTTCGGCATCGTGAACTATTAAATCTGTTTAATTAATCGACAATTGGAAGTTCGAGTGACAGATAACCAGCAAACTAAAAGACCGAGGGCGGAGGAACTCGAAAATGGGAAGTACGGATTTTCCATTAAAGTGTTCCTTTATAATTTTAAATCCCAAAATTCTTTTACAAGAGCTATTGTTAAAGTTTTTTAGTCAAAATTCAACAAGATTATGTTTTTATTAAAGGAAAAATTAAATAAAATAAATGTAAGGCGCGATAACCTCCGAAGAGATCTAAGGCCGAGCTTCTCTTCCAATTTGCGTCGTGCTCCTCTTGATTCTTCCCCACAAATTGGCCGGACGGGACCTACATGTTTTATGCCGACTCCGAACGGCATCTGCAAGGCAGATGAGTTTTCACTGAGAGCTTTTCATGGCAGAAATACAATCGGAGCGCTTGCCAGACACTGCCGAGGGGCGACCCCGCTTAGAAAAATTTTCTTCTAATTGAAAAATCTTATTTCTAAAATTTTGATGTTGCTTTGCCCGGGAGTTGAACCCAGGGCATACGGTGTGATAGGCGGAGCACGCTACCATCACACCACGGTGGCCGCCAAGGGAAAATTGCCTTCTATTTTTTGGTCCATTTATATAAAGGTAGTCCTTAAAATTTTTTTATCATCTTTTTATTTTCACTTTTTTAGTGCTGCCTAAAAAAAGGCATTTGGAATTTTGGGTTCTGACTCACGGCCCAAGTTTCAAGACTCTAGCTCACCGGGAAGTTACTTAAAAATCGATTGCAAGATTCCCCTCGTTTTTCAAGGATTTGCAGTTATCTTGACCAGCGCGCCACCTGGTGGAAATTTGTTTTCTATAAGTTGTATTGTCACTACTCTTCTAACTAAGTGCCAAGTTTCAAGTCTCTAGGTAACCGGGAAGTTAGTTAAAAATTGATTGAAATATTCCCAAATTAAAATATGATCAAATGTTGCATTGTCACCGGGTTCTGACCCACGGCCCAAGTTCCAAGTCTCTAGCTCACCGGCAAGTTACTCAAAAACCGATCGCAAGATTCCCCTCGTTTTTCAGGGATTTGTAGTTATCTCAATTAGCACGCCACCTAGCGGAACTTTGTTTTCTATAAATTGTATTGTCACCAAGCCTCGAACTGTGCGCCAAGTTTCAAGTCTCTAGGTCACCGGGAAGTTAGTTAAAAATGGATTGAAAGATTCCCAAATCAAAACAAATTTTCTTAATATCTCGATTCATGCGCCACCTAACGAAATTTTTTTGATCAAATGTTGCATTGTCACCGGGTTCTGACTCACGGCCCAAGTTTCAAGTCTCAAGCTCACCGGGAAGTTACTTAAAAATCGATCGCAAGATTCTCTGCGTTTTTTCAGAGATTTTCAGGGATTTTCGTTTATCTCGATTCGTCGCCACCTGGCTGCATTTTGTTTTCTACGAATTGTAGTGCGTAGTTTGTGAGTCGATAGTTTGTGAGTCGATGACAAACTATGTGCTAAGTTTCAAGTCTCTGGATCACCGAGAAGTTAGCTAAAAGTCGATCGCAAAATTTCCATTTTAAAATTAATTTTCTGTATATCACGATCAGTGCGCCACCTAGCGGAATTTTTTTCACTTGCACTGTAATGTCTCCCAGATCTGGACTATGCTCTGAGTATCAAGTGTCTAGCTCGACGGGAAGTTACCGAAAAAGAATTTTCCGTGGGTCAAAAATTCGTATGGAAATGAGGGGACGAACATAAAAGCGACTTACTATAAAGGTATAAAAAAGGATGTTTTTGTAAATATTGTTTCTTATTTGCAAGTGATACTGGTGACTCGAAATCGAATGTTCCTCTCAATGCACTTGTCAAAGTTCCTGTGTCATCGTTTGCAAAGTTGTCGGGTAAAGAAGGTGTACTAAATAACCACGCTATTAACAAATATCACTCTAAGTCAGGCCTTTTTAGTCAAGATTTCATAAATACTTATGAAAATCCAGGAAAGGAAATCACTAATTTGCTTTCTTCTCATCGCATGGAACAAGTTGAGAGAAATAGAAGATTGTTGGAGGTTATTACAAAAACTATTATTCTTTGTGGGCGGCAGAATTTAGCATTAAGAGGCCATAGAGATGACGGTAAACTTAACTTTTCTGAATCAGCAACAAACGAGGGTAATTTTAAGGCAATTTTGAAATTTTTAGTCGGTGCAGGTCATAAAGAGCTTGAAGAACTTTTAAATTCTACATCCAAAAGCTACTTATATAAGCAACACGACACAAAACGATCTTACTCAATGAGATTTTTTGCAATTATTTTCGATGAGAGTACTGATTGTAGTCATACTGAGCAACTCAGCCTCTGTTTGCGGTATTTATATGATGGCAATATAAGAGAAGATTTTGTAACTTTCCTTGATGCGTACGATTCCATCCGAGAAGAAAATGTTATAAATGGAGAAAAAAAATTGACAGGTGTAGCCTTGGTACACGTAGTGATCGATATTTTTAATAATTTAGGACTACCCTTCGAAGACTGCGTTGGAATTGGATGTTCTGTAATGACATCAGAAATTAAGGGAGCTGTGCAGGAACTTATTAAAATATGTACCAATGCTAATCATTGTCCGTGTTTCAACCATTGTCTTAATAACTCGCTTGCGAAAACGTCGAAAGTTTTTCAAACAAAGGATTGCATTGAGTTGATGAAAAAAATTGTCAGTTTTCCAAATCAGTCTCCGAAACGTACAATAGTTTTCAAAAAACATCTGCAGGAATCATTAAGTGGACTATGTGAAACGCGCTGGTCTGAAAAACATTATGGTATAATGCAGTTTGAAGAAAACATCACAAAAATTGTTGCTCCGTTTCAAGAAATTTCTACCTGGCCAGATTCAACAACAAGTTATGAGGCCTGTTCTATGTTGAAATCTATTTGCGAGACAGAGTTTGTGATTTCAATGATTTGTTTGAGCAATGTACTTTCTGTTACATGACCACTAAGCTTACTCTTGCAAACACCGTCAATAGATTTGAATCAAGCTTCTGAAGCATTGAGTGACACTTTGCGAACATTAAAAAACCATAGACTTGAAGCAGGAAGTCGTTTTTCGGGACTTTACAAAAAAATAGTCGCTTTAGCAGATGAGTTGAAGTTTGATATTGTCCTCCCACGAATTGCTAAAAAGCAAATACATCGGTCGAATTACAATTCATCAGACGCTGAAGAGTATTATCGAAAAGATATTTATATACATTTTCTTGATCATATCATTCTTGATTTACAAGGTAGATTACCTGAAGATACATTGTAAGTTTTTAATCTTAATTTGCTATTCCCATCGCGAATCATCAAAGATAATACACTGCAAAAAAAGAATTTGTCTAAAGAGCTTGTCCAAGATCTTGGTAAACGATACGCATCTCTTATTGGAGGAAATAAAATTAATCTAGATGGAGAGTACGAAGTGTGGTTAGAACGCTGGTCTGATAAGCAACACAAAAAATCATCAGCTGAAAAAGTTTTAAATGATTGGAATGAATATGCGTTTGCATCAATAAATGCTCTTATCAAAAGGAGTTTTTCGAGACTTCGCCGGTTGAAAACGTGGTTACGGTCCACAATGTCCCAGAACAGACTCACTGGTCCTGCACTTTTAAATACCCATTTCGATATTGAGATTGATATTGATCATACAATTGAAAGATATGTAAAAAAAGGGAAGCATAGAACTAAATTTACTGTGTGAATATGAACTATGCAGAAGATAAAAATGATGTAAAAAAATTGGATTTACTATTGTTAATTTGAGTAACCAAATGAAACCAAATATGTGTATGAAATTATTAAGCAATGCAAAAAAATACTTATACTTCCCTTGTTGTTTTGTCTTGCATTTTCACGTATAAAGTATTTTGATGTGAACTTTGTTCAAAACACATCAGCTATTGGGAGAAACAATTACTGACTGAAATCCCCCCCCCCCCCCACCTGGATCCGCCACTTTGGAAAAGAACACATACCCCAAAAATTAAGTTATATTTGTTCGCAAACTAATTATGTGATCTATTGTATACCGCCATAAAACAAGATTAAATACGGAAAAAGCACACATACCCCACTAATTAAGATATATTTGTTCGCAAACTAATTATGTGATCTATTGTATACTGCCATAAAACCAGATTAAATATGCAAAAGCACAAATACCCCACAAATTAAGTTACATTTGTTCGCAAACTAATTATGTGATCTATTGTATACTGCTATAAAACCAGATTAAATACGGAAAAGCATACCCCACTAATTAAGTTATATTTGTTCGCAAACTAATTATGTGATCTATTGTATACTGCCATAAAACCAGATTAAATATGCAAAAGCACACATACCCCACAAATTAAGTTATATTTGTTCGCAAACTATTTATGTGATCTATTTTATACTGCCATAAAACCAGATTAAATACGGAAAAGCACACATACCCACTAATTAAGTTATATTTGTTCGCAAACTAATTATATGATCTATTGTATACTGCCATAAAACCAGATATGCGTTATTATTTTCGTCTACGACCCTTTTAAAAATCTTTTATATAAAAGTGCGCGTGGTCCTTAACCGATTTCATTAATTTTTCGTCAATGCATTTCTTATAGTAAAGGCAACCTCTCTGCCGAATTTTGTTACGATTATGATGAATAATATCACTGGTTTACATCCAAAATGCACCAGAGACGCCATTATGAAATTCCTATGTAAAATCACCCCTGATTCCGAAAATCAAGGATATTTTTAATTCTATGGTAACGTTTTTGAGATATTTACGAATAAACGTTTTTTTCAAAAAAAAAAATTGGGTCCACTTAATCATATATCTCAAGAACGAATTGAGCAATTCCAAAACGGTTTAAAGCTTTTAAAAGGTAATAAAATTTGCTATAAACTGTGCATACAACACATTTTGCTAGGAACTGCAGATTCAAAGATAATGAACAATCATTACGGATTTTTTCAATTTTTTTTTGTAAAAATATAAAAAAATGTGTACTTTGCGAGGAAGGATCTCCAAAACTTTTTATTTTTTTGCAGATTTTCATTCAACAAAATCGACGAACTACTACAAAAGTTAAAAGCATTCAAATAAATATATCCATCTAGTAAAACTTAAGTACCCTACAAATAATAGCATATGTACATATGATTCTGTCTTAACTCTATGATCTTATTTTATAATTGAAAAAGTTATGTATCTTGTTTTGACGCTTATTTAGTTTAGGATTGGTTTCTGTTATGAGAAACCAACAGTAGTCACCCATCATAGCGGCATCCCAGATCCTTGATACCGACTTTCAATCATTTTCATTTGCTGGTGAAACCTTTCGCCATGCTCGTCACTTTCGCCGCCAAAATTTTGCGGGAAAAAATTTAAATGGGAGTGTAGAAAATGAATTTTTAAAGACATGTTTACTCCTGAAAGAAAATAAAAAAGTATATTAGATTAACACATAAGTGACACATTAGTATATAATTTTCTTAGGCTGGATTTATCTTTCAATTCAGAACAAATTTTTTGTTTAAATTTTTCTTGTTCTTGTTTGTTCGGAACCCAGATTTAGGGCTATGTATTCTTATGTAAATTTAAAAATGTTCATACAAATTTTTTGTTTATCGGGCAGATAGGTTTTAAAGTTAACTGAGAAAATGGTCTTAAGTATGTTTTTTATTTACCCATTTCCGCATAGTTTTTGATTAAGTCGTTCGCTATCATCTCGTAGTTAGCACTTTTGTGTTTGCCTAAAAAAGAAGTAACGACCTTTTCAAAAGAAGCCCAGGCTGCTGCTTCCACTGGTGACAATAGTTCTTTGAAATGGTTATTGGTCATCATTTTCCTTATTTGCGGTCCCAAAAAAATCCCTTTCTTTATTTTTGCTTCTGAAATCTCTGGAAAGATTATCTTCAAATGATGAAAAGCTTCGCCTTCTTTGTCCAAAGCTTTGAAAAGTTTTTGATAAGGCCGTGCTTGATGTGGAGCGGAGGTAGAATTATTTTTTCCTTCTTTATAAGTGCGGAGTATTTTATGTTATCCACCCAAACTTGAAACTCGATTCGTTCTGGCCAATCCCTTATGATGTAGTGGTCTTGACGAGTTCGGCTATCCCATTTGCATAGAAAGCAACAGTATTTTGTGTATCCACTTTGTAGACCACATGGCATTCCAACGACTTTAAGATCGGCACATATTTTCCAATCATGTTCTTCGCAGTTGATTAATTTGTGCAATTTTTCCATTATCTCATACGTTTCCTTCCTATTTACTGCATGCGCGATCGGGATAGATGGCTTGGTTGCCAATATGCAATAATACGGCCTTAAAATTTAGTTTGTTGCCGTCTATGAACAAACGCCACTCTTTCGAATCATATGGTTCACCAAACTGTTTGAATAGACCAGCAATGTTTTAGCAGTAACCAACACTGTACTCCTTCGTATAGTACTTGGAAAATTGTTCGTGACGAGTTCTATAATATGTTATCTTAACATCGGATAAAACACATTTAAATTGTTGCATACTAGAGGCGTGTAGTTCTGCCTTTTCCTTTGACAATTCCAAATCCCTTATCCAATCATTGAGTTGTGCTTGTGGCAAAGAGCTTCTTTCGTTTTCCCTTTGAAATCCAGTACAACATGATGCCATGTAATCAGATACTGCTGTTGACAATGAAACTGGAGTCGGAACTAAAGTTAAATTTGATTCTGGCAATGTAGCTTCCGTTGAATTTAGTTCTGGTAATGACATTGTAGATACGCTCGCAGAAAAGTAACCTTCTTGACTTTCCAACCCCAAGTACTTTTATAGTACAAATATAGCAGTCCATTAAATGGCAAGTTGGCTCCCTCCACTTCATTGGTGTAATAAATTTCATATGTCGCCTAAATAGATAGTTTCAGAAATTAGTCAGCTTTAATGCACAGCATAGGGCGACCACTGTGGTGTGATGGTAGCGTGCTCCGCCTACCACACCGTATGCCCTGGGTTCACACCCCGGCCAAAGCAACATCAAAATTTTAGAAATAAAGTTTTTCAATTAGAAGAAAATTTTTCTAAGCGGGGTCGCCCCTCGGGAGTGTTTGGCAAGCGCTCCGGGTGTATTTCTGCCATGAAAAGCTCTCAGTGAAAACTCATCTGCCTTGCAGATGCCGTTCGGAGTAGGCATAAAACATGTAGGTCCCGTCCGGCCAATTTGTAGGGAAAATCAAGAGGAGCACGACGCAAATTGGAAGAGAAGTTCGGCCTTAGATCTCTTCGGAGGTTATCGCGCCTTACATTTATTTATTTATAGGGAGCAAATTCCTAATTTTTACAACGCACCTTTTTATTCCGGTTTCCGAAAAAATCAATTCGACTCGACATATGGTGCACACAGTATTCGGTGTCCATGGTTTTTAGGCTCAATTCCAAAATACTTATAGTATGTAACTTTCAAAGGATTTGAAAACACACGTCGCATCCTTTTAACGATAAATTGACCGCAGATAAAACAGAACATATCTGGATCATTTGTACACTCAAACTCTGGCGCCCTTTTATTCATATTATATTTTTATGTAAATGAAGGATTATAAACTGCAATTACAAACTGAACAGTATCCGGCGAGCCTTGCAGATTTTGTGAAGAAACAAGGCGCATGTACTATCATTTATACTTAAGTTAGGTTAGGTTAGGGCTGCTGCCCGATGGCACACTTAGGCCAGTAGTATTAGGCCCGTTGTGATACCACGAAAAACACCGTTACCTTTCCTCTTCGAAACATTTTGAGGACCTAATGAAAGCTACCAGTTCCTTGACGTCATGCTCCACAACCTGGCTCAGATTACCAAGAAATGGAGCTACCAGAAAGCGCTGCCATGCTCCGCTTAGTGCTGGGCAGTTGCAAATGAGGTGAACCAGCGTTTCCACCTCCTCATCCTCTTTACAACTCCTACAGCAACGACGATAAGGCGCTCCTAACCTTTCTGCATGTCTACCTATGATTCAATGACCCGTTAAAGCCCCCACAAGTGTGGAAATTGTATTCCTTCTGAGGTTGTACACATGACGGGATCTTTTAGGATCCCATTTAGGGCAGGTTTCTTTCCATGTTCGACACCCCGGTGTTTGTGCCATCTTTCGTCGGCTTGACGGTAGATGTGCTCTTTTAGCATTAGCTTGCATGTGGACAGGGGCATACCTAAGCGTTCTTGACCAGGAAGCACCCGCCTGGTTGTACCCTGCCCAGCGAGTTCATCTGCAATGCAGTTTCCCTCGAGATCCCTATGTCCAGGGACCCATGTGAGGTGTACAAGGTTCTATTGAGCCATCTCTTGAAGAGATTTATTTATACTTAGATCAAGTAAAAAAAAAAAAACTTCAAGCCTACCTAGACAAAAAGGTTCCCTAATTCTACCAAGAAAACACAACCTGCCTTAAAAATATGCTCTTGCTTGAAATATACCTGGGTTTGAGAAAACGACACTAACAGTTTTTTGTATCTAATAAGCCTTCGAAAATCTACCTGCTAACTAACTGATATACGAATACTAACGCATATGTAACAGTAGGGTACTTAAGTATTAAATTGATATATTTACTTGAATGCTTATAACTTTTGTATTAATCCATCGATTTTGTTGAATGAAAGCTTATTTTTTTTGTAATAAAACAGAGCTTTGAGAGGATAAAAAATCTGCAAAAAAATAAAAAGCTTTCGAGATCCTTCCTCGCAAAGTACAATTTTTTTTATATTTTTACAAAAAAAAATTGAAAAAATACGTAATGATTGTTCGTTATCTTTGAATCTGCAGGACCGTTTTGGAATTGCTCAATTCGTTCTTGAGATATATATGATTAAGTGGACCCAATTTTTTTTTTTTTTTTTTTTGAAATAACGGTAATTTGTAAATATCTCAAAATCGTTACCCTAGAATTAAAAATATCCTTGATTTTCGGAATCAGGGGGTGATTTTACATAGGAATTTCATAATGACGTCTCTGGTGCAGAAAAAATTGGAATTTGTGATCTAGAGTATTTGTAAAATTGATTTTATCAAAAATGGGCGGTGCCACACCCGTTTAAAATTTTTTTTTTTAATTTTTATCAAGAGCCTAAATGTCAGTCGACACGACAAATTTCAACATTCTAGGGATATTATTTACTAAATAATCAGGTTTTTTACGTTTTCCAAAATGTTATATATATAACATCGTGGTTATCATCGCTCATTTTCAATACCAATCTATTCTGGGTCTAGAAAAGGGCGTGTACCAAATTTGGTGAAGATATCTCAATATTTACACAAGTTGTCGTGTAAACGGACAGACGGACGGATGGACGGACATGGCTCAATCAAATTTTTTTTCGACACTGATGATTTTGATATATGGAAGTCTGTATCTATCTCGATTCCTTTATACCTGTACAACCAACAGTTATCCAATCAAAGTTAATATACTCTGTGTGCACAGCACGCTGAGTACAAAAAAGTAAACACAAATATAAGCTCTAACTTTTCTTACATACATTCATATACGGACACATGCAAATAATTAAAAAGAATAAACTTGAAATATATGCAATCCATTTGCCACGCCAAACAAACTTAACCATCTTTTAAATAAGCCTACATACAGAGGAATTCATATCTTAATAAGATCAAATGCAATGTTGATACAAACCTAGATACGGTGGTGGTCAGATAAACTGCATAATCTTAAAAGCTTGTTATAATTATTCGCGCAAATTTCTGTTGTGCCTTGTTCTGACTGGGTTGCACTAACAACAAACAAAAATATTACTCATCCGCCACGATGCACGAGTATCCTTCTTTAACATTTTTTGCTCCTTTAGTAGATTTATTATGGATAACAGTAAATTTTTACTTCCTTTTACTTTGAAGGTACCGCAATATTTGTTAGAAATTTTAAGGAACTACTTAAAAGATAGGGATCTAATGTATGAAGCCACGCAAGGTCAAAAAAGGTAAAACTAACAGGTAGAACAGCCCTGGGTTCGGTACTAGGTCCCGATTGCTGGAATATAACTTACGACAGTCTTTTTCGATTGGACATGCCAGAAAGCACCTTCCTTGTTGCTTTTGCACACGACGTGGCAGCTGTGATAACAGCACCAAGCTGCGAGCTGGCAGAGCTAAAATTAAGCCAAGTCATGCGTAATGTAAATAGGTGGATGGCAGAGCACGGTCTCCAGCTAGCAACAGCAAAAACGGAGATCGTCAGCCTCACAAAGAGACGGATTCCCACTACCAGAAATATGACTGTTGGGGGCCAGCCAATAGAAATACTCACTTCAAATATCTGGGAATGAGATTAGACAGTAAACCCACCTTCTCGGATCACATACGAGGAGCTTGCGAAAGAGCTGCGCGCACAATAGCGAATTTGAGTTTATTAATGGCAAACACAGGTGGACCGAAGCCATGCACAAGGAAGCTGCTTGCATCAGTCTCGGATACTATACTCTTATACGATGCAGAAATCTGGTCGAACGTAATGAAATACCGGAAAAACCGAGTCGCCATCACATCGGTCCAACGCAGATGGGCGCTGCGAATAACTTCGGCTTACCGCATGGTATCGGCTGAAGCTGTCCTGGAACAATATCGATATATCTTCTCGCTGAGGAAAGAAAATCCATATATGACAACGGATCGCAAGTGAGTTGAGGTGCTGTTGCCAGCGCGAGAAGTATCGATACGACGCTGGGAAGAACAGTGGAGCAACGGCATCGTAGGAAGGTGGACTAGGGAACTAATCCCTGAACTGAATCCATGATTGAAGCGAGAACACGGACAGGTAGACTTTTACCTGACCCAGTTTCTAAACGGCCCCGGTTATTTTCGCAACTACCTGCACATGATGAGCAAGGTTCATAACCCGAGATGCCTGTACTGTGGGAAAATAGACGATATACGCCACACGTTCTTCTTAACTAGCTCCGAGATTTTAATGTACGCCGATGATGTAAAGTTCTTTAGACCCATTCAAAGCCCTGGAGACAGACTACTTCTTCAGAACGATTTGGATGGGTTAGTTCAATGGTGCAAGGCCAATGAAATGGCTCTCAACCTAAACAAATACATATTCATGAGTTTTACTAGAAATTAATATCAGGTACATAATTATTCGATAGGTGACTACCAGCTTGAGCAAGTTATTAGCTTCATCGATCTCGGTGTCACAATGGACCCCAAACTAGACTTCAAATATCATATTGAAACTTGTGTGACTCGATCTAGAGGTGTGTTAGCTTTCATTTTCGTTGTTTGTGTCTGTATTTCAACAAGCACTACATCAATTTCGATATTTCAGACTCGCCTTTCTTAATAAAGAAATGTATACTATTTAACCTAAATTAGAGGATGCTTGCCTAATGCAAGCACAGGCAAATCAAACCACAGAAAAGTGTGATAAGATCATATGCCTCGCAAATACATTACATAAACGTACTGGTCACTGCGTCATCTACAACATACATTACATCTCACGAGAGCCCCCTACTGGGCAAACAGCTCCCTCATGAGTATTTCGCGTTGACTCCTTTATGAGCGCTCCCCTAATGGGCACACAGCTGCTTTCTGAGCAATTCTCATCCTTCAAAGATCCTCACGACAGCTGCCTGCTTGGACATACGTATAAGAATTGATGCACAACGATTGATCGTTCTTATAAATTTGTAGAATAAATATGTTATTTATATCGCATATACTACATATATTAAGTTAATTGAACATTTTAGTCTGTATAAATTTTTAAATTGTAGACTAATAAATAAATAAAATTCGGGCACTTCTCCGATCAGCGAGGGAGGGTAAAAGTCAGTGCATAAAGCATTTCCTCCATTCACGAGCCACAAAAAAAAAAAAAAAATTACTTCCTTGAAGGTTGGTACTTGTGTGAAACTTTGCTCTTTTTACTTTTATGAAACCTTTTTACATGATTGAAATTATATAATTGAATGAATTTTCCTTTTTATATCTTTCATGAAAATGAAATGGTGTATTAACTACGTCACGAATCTTATAATTGTAAGTCCTTAAAGGAAAATAGATAGACCCACTAATAAGTATACCGAAATGATCAGGATGAAGAGCTGAGTTGATTTAGCCATGTCTGTCTGCCCGTCTGTCTGTTTGTATGCAAACTAGTCCCTCAATTTTTGAAATATCTTGATAAAATTTGGCGAGCGGGTATATTTAGATGTCCGATTAGACATTTGTCGGAACCGGTCTGATCGCCCCACTATAGCATATATCACCCATATAACCGATTTTTCAGAAAATAGAATTTTTGTCATATCTTCCTCAATTTATCAGATTGAAGCTTCAAACTTCACCAAATGTTTTCGTATATTGCACATATTATTGTCTGAAAAAATAGATAAGATCAGTCGTATATATGTATCTATGTATATAAAAATCAAATTCTGTGTGTGTGTGTGCTCGCTATGGAAACATATTTCCCACACTTCAATCATCACCAAGGTTCGATTCAGGTGAAGGTTTTAGGCTAAAAATAATTTCGATATATAAATAATGTCTTCTTTTGCTTCAGCCTTTGAACAGTGTTTGCATTCCAAACTACATGGTCTTCGTGACATTGCATCAGCATTTCCATGGGTACTATCTTTTCGATGCTCAATGGAAAAGTCATAGCTTTTTAATCGCTCGATCCACCGTGCCAATTGACCTTCTTGATTACGGAACTGCAGGAGCCATTTTAACGCTGCGTGATCTGTTCTGACGCGGAATCGCTCCCCGTAGAGGTATTTGTGAAAATGTTTAATGCACTCTACCAATGCCAACAGCTCTCTCCGTGTAACGCAATAGTTCCTCTTTGGCTTCCCAATTGAACGGCTGTAATAGGCAACTACCTTCTCCTGTCCATCAACCAGTTGTGACAAAACGCCTCCTATAGCATATCCCTCGCATCTGTATCTAGAATAAATGTTGCTCCTGGAATCGGATATGCCAACATTGGGGCAGTGCACAAACGCTCCTTCAATGTTTGGAAAATCACTTCGTGCTCCTAACTTCCTTTTTAAACAGCGAACACTTTTTGGGACTTAGTTTCAGACCATCGCCAGCTATTCTCTGGAAAACTTCCTCTAAGTTCTTAAGATGTTCTTCAAAGTTCTTTCCCAATACGATCGTCTAGGTACACTAAGCATGTTTTCCAATGTAGTCCTTTCAGTAACTGATCCATGTGTCTCTCAAAAGTAGCTGGTGCATTACATAGTCCAAAGCGCATTACTGTAAACTGCCAAAGACCATCTCCGATACTGAAGGCTGTTTTCTCCTTGTCTTCCTCCTTCACTTCCACTTGCCAGTAGCCACTTTTTAAGTTCAGTGTGGAAACTACTTTGTACCAGATAGCGAGTTCAGGATGTCGTCAATTCTTGGCAATGGGTAGCTATCCTTTTTCGTTACGTCATTCAACTTCCGGTAGTCCACGCAAAACCTTATTTTTCCATCCTTCTTCTTTACAAGTACTACC
Source organism: Eurosta solidaginis (assembly GCF_040869045.1). Classification (NCBI taxonomy): domain Eukaryota; kingdom Metazoa; phylum Arthropoda; class Insecta; order Diptera; family Tephritidae; genus Eurosta; species Eurosta solidaginis. The sequence goes on from NC_090323.1 coordinate 192,654,152, forward strand.
GGTGAGCTCCATGGACTAGCTGATGGTTCGATGAAGCCTCTGTCGCTCATTTCTTGTATGATTTGACTCATAAGTAGTAGAAGAGTGGAGAAGGGTACGGAGCAGAGGAAGTAAAAGAGCTCTCTCGCAGTACCGTGCAGCACTAAGAATTGTACAACGCTTGGGAGCAGTGGTCGACCCAACAGAAGTGGAGATCGACCGCATGGAATGGGCCCATGAAGCGGTAGAAGTAGGTCGAAGGCAGTTCAAAAGGTTTGCTGCGAGAAACCCTCGGTTCTGCAACCGGTACGAGGAGGAAGAAGCGTCGAATGGCAGAATGAAGAGGCAACGTTCGGCAGAAGGCGATAAGCCTGCTTTCAAGAGGCAGAAAGGACCCAGTCCTAGAGCCGCGAGGCAGGGCAGTCGCATAGACAAGACAAGTAGGCCCAAAGCTGTAAGACAGATGGGTTCCAATAGCGAGGTAGCAACTACCTCGAAAGCTGCCAGTCAGAGGGAAGTTCCAACTACGGAAGTAGGAGATAAGCCAAAGGGAGATAACGCTAAGACTCCGGCTTTCTCGGAGGCGCTAAAGGGAGTTAACGCGAAGACTCCGGTGTTCTCGGAGGTTCCAAAGGGAGATAACACTAAGACTCCTGCTTTTCATGAGAAGATGAGTGATGTGGCAAAGCAGTCACTGACTGTGGCGCTGGTTGATCGTAGCAGTCCGTTCGGACAAATGACTACTGAAAGGTGGAGATCTGTGGAAAGGGAGCTTATTAGCTTAATGCTTAAGATGATGCGGGAACAACCAAGTAAGCCCCTTCCAACCTTTGATTCGGGGGGATGGTATAATGGTGTGAAGATGATAGCGTGCGACAACATCGCGAGCTTGCGGTGGCTGGAGGAAGTCGTTCCAAACCTCCAAAGGCAAGGCACGAACGCGCGGTTTGAGGTGGTGGATAAAGCGCAAATCCCCACGGTACCAAAAGTTAAGGTATGGATACCATGCGTGATGAAGTCGGAGGATACACTGCGACTTCTGCAGAATCAGAATCCGAACATACCGACACAGGATTGGAAGGTACTTACTGTATCTCGGCCTACCGAGGATGGTCAGTTCTACATATTCCAAATAAACAAGCAGGCGGAGGATATTTTGTACACGCAGCTTGGCAAAATGTCCTTTGGCACTGGCAAAATTTACATGCGACTCAGGAAAAGAAGTCCCGAGGATAAAAATCCTAACACGCTGGAAGTGGGCGAAGTCGAAAAGGACCTCAGAAGCCTAAGGGAAAAAAGACAGGTGGAGGTCCCCGACGTCACCACGAACGTGCTAGAAGAGGACCAACCGCTAAATGGTGCTGTGACTCGCACAGAGGAACACACGGCACAACATTCACGAGGGGCTGAAGGGGGCCTCGAATACTCTAAACCAAAAGGGCAAGAGGAGGACGACGAGGTCAAGACGAAGGTGCTGGAGGGGGACAAACAGCCCAATGGTGCTGCGAGTCCTACAGATAAACCTCCAACACAGTAAAGTGGCGTCGAGCGAACTCCTCCTAACCCTTGAGGAGGGTTCGTTTGACGTGGCGCTGATCCAGGAGCCGTGGCTCTCATCGGGAGGAAAGGTTTCTGGACTTAGCGCGCGCGGGCTTGGCGTTTACTACGCAAAAACGGAAGGACGGGTGCGAGCTGTAGTAATGGTAAGGAAACAGCTGCATTCATATATGCTGCCTAATTACACCACCGAGGATCTCGTAGCGGTGGCCGTTGAGCAAAAGAATAAGCAGGCATTTATCCTGGCGTCCTGCTACATGGCCCATGCTGCGGAGGTTCCACCGATGGAGTGCAAAAGGCTAGTACAGGAGGAAGGGCGCAAAGGGCGGTTGGTCATAGGCGCAGATGCAAATGCGCACCACAATGCGTGGGGAGGAGCAGATACGAACGAGAGAGGCGAATCTCTATTTTGTTACATCCTGCAAACCAATTTGCAGATAGCCAACAGGGGAAATGTTCCTACATACATTGGTCCAACATCCAGCAATATTCTGGATATTACATTGAGCTCCGAGCGTGATATATCAAGGTATGATTGGATGGTTCTCGATAGACCATCCTTCTCCGACCATGCGTATATAAGCTTCAGCATCCCACTAAAGAGGGTAGAGAAGGGAGGAACCTTTAGAAACCCTAGGGCAACGAATTGGACTAAATTCCAGAAACATGTAGAAACGAAACTGGGACAACCCAAAGAGGTTGCTAATGTAGAGGAACTGGAGGAGTCGAATGAATTCCTAACAAGGACGCTTATGACTGCGTATAACAAAGCTTGCCCTCTAAGAAGATTCAGAGGAAAAGCAAAGCCGCCATGGTGGAGCAATGAGCTGAGTCTTCTAAGAAGATAGGTAAAAGAAATGTTTAAACTCGCAAAGACCGCGGAAAGCGAAGCGTGTCGGGACGAGTACAGGGATCTACTGAGGATCTACAAGCGTGAAATTACCAGGGCGAAGAGAAACTCATGGAAAAGTTTCTGTACGGACATAGAGTGCTCCAGTGAAACAGCACGGTTGAAAAAAGTCCTAGCAAAGGGAAACATAGTCCAGGGACTAATAAAGAAAGAGAACGGGGAATGGTCACGTGATAGTGAGGAATCCCTTGAGGTGCTTCTCGATACACATTTCCCATCGGGAGACGGTTTAGAAGAACCAGCAGACATCACTCACACTTCGATCACGGAGCTAGTGGTGCCGGGCTTGGTGACCGATACCAAGATCGAGTGGGCAGTGAAAACGTTTTCTAAGTTTAAATCGCCGGGCCCAGATGGTATATTCCCGGCCATGCTACAAGTCTCAAGTAGGGCGGTCGTGGAATGGCTTAAAATAATATTCGATGGGTGCATAAGACTGAATCATGTACCGCACTCTTGGAGAACTGCTCGTGTAGCTTTTCTACCAAAGGCGGGGAAGATCGGTCACGTGTATCCCAAAGACTATAGACCCATTAGCTTAACATCATTTCTGCTCAAAACCTTTGAGAGGCTGATAGATGTGTACATAAAGTCCAACGTGGATGAAAAGCTGCTCTCCACAACACAGCATGCGTACTCCAAAGGCAAGTCGGTAGACACCGCATTGCATAGGGTGGTAATAAGCATAGAGAAATCCCTGGAATATAAAGAGTATGCTCTAGGAGTCTTCTTGGACATTGCCGGGGCTTTCAATAATGTTGCAAAATGGGCGATTATGGATGGTCTTAATTACATTAAAGTACATCCTGCCTTAATCAGATGGATCGGCTGCATGTTAAATTGCAGAAAGATTACATCACAATGGGGATTGTACGAGGCCACGAAATCAGTGGACAGGGGCACGCCGCAGGGAGGGGTGCTATCACCTCTGCTGTGGACACTGGTCATCAACCAACTGCTCAGGCAATTCGATGAGGGACCCGTAAAACTTACGGCTTACGCAGATGACGTTGCAATTGTCATAAGTGGAAAATGCCTTCCAACGATTAGTTCTTTGATGGATCGGGCGCTTCGGGATATTCATACCTGGGCATCTAATGTCGGGCTGAAAGTCAATGCGGAGAAGACGGATATGGTCTTGTTTACAAAGAGGTACAAGGTCCCAAATTGGACCAGGCCTAAGTTAGGAGCGGTGACCTTACAGGAGAAACCTTGCACAAAATATCTAGGAATCATCCTAGACAGTAAGCTGTCATGGAAGCTCAACTTGGAGGAGAGGGTCAAGAAGGCCTCAACGGCACTCTATGCATGTAAAAGAATGCTGGGGTGTACGTGGGGCCTATCGCCCTCTCTTTCTCATTGGGTTTTTACAGCGATTGCAAGCCCTATTCTATACTATGGAGTTCTTGTTTGGTGGAAAGCCACACAAAAAACAACATACCTCAAAAAATTAGAGGGGGTATGCAGACTATCGATGCTTTGCATTACGGGAGCCCTGAAAACAACCCCGACGGCTGCACTGTATGCCATTCTGCACATTCCACCTGTAGACCTGGTAGCAAAGAACAAAGCGTTAACGACCGCAACCAGGCTCGATGCTTCGGGGCAGCTTGAGCGCCGACCATATGGCCATAGTAGTATAGCGTCCTCAGTCACAAGACGAACAGACTACATGTTTCCCTACCTGCACTTTGAGGGAGATCTTAAGGCCACAATAGAGGCGGACGGTCGGCGCAAGGGTGCGCAAATGGCGGACGAGGCGATACATGTGTAGACCGATGGTTCCAAAATAGTGGAAGGAGTAGGGTCTGCGGTATACTGCGCTGATCCGGAATTAAGCAGATCCTACAGGCTGCCGGATTACTGTAGCGTTTTCCAAGCGGAAATATTAGCCGTAACCAAAGCAGTAGAAACCCTGGAAGAGAATAGCTTAAGCTGCAACCGTGTTAGCTTTTATATTGACAGTCAAGCAGCAATTAAGGCAATAATCTCGCATAGCACAGCATCTAAATGCGTGTTAGAGTGTAAGCAGTCTCTGGAGAGAATCGGGACAGGGAGAAGCATACATCTATATTGGGTCCCAGGGCATATGGGAATAGATGGGAATGAAAAAGCGGACGAATTAGCTAAAAAGGGCGCATCCCTTGAAGCTTGCTCCGTAGACGTCCCAATTAGATTGGGCGATATTAAGCGAATGCGAGAGGTGCACATGATCGACCAAGCAGAAAAGGCGTGGGTTCAAGCGCGGGGCTGTAAAGTGTCGAAGATTATGTGTAGGTCTTACAAACTTAGACTAACACAGTTGCTTCTATCATTAAAAAGAGAGGACTGTAGACTCATGACGGGTATTCTGACTGGACACTGCCTTCTGGCGTCACATGCCTTTAAATTAGGCTTGGTCAGTGATAGCAGGTGTAGGAAGTGCGGGTTGGAGGAGGAAACGATCGAGCACGTTCTGTGCTCGTGCCCTGCACTTGACAGGCTAAGACTCCAGATATTAGGAGTGATACAGCTGTCAGATCTAGAAGCAGCAAGTGGCTTAAGTCCTAGGAAGCTTCTAGTATTTGCCAAGAGGACGGAGTTATTTTATAACATAGGTCCTGGTTTTTGATAGGGTTTTTCAGTTTGGTCGTTAAAACAAACTTCTGGTAACACTACGGACTCAATCAGTCTATGTGAGGTCCTCATGGACCGGCCAGTTCAACCTACCTACCTGACTCACAACTTCCCGCTTCGCCAGCGGAACACTACTTGGAGCTTGACGGATCGGCCTCGCGTCTCTAGAGTCAATTTGATGTTTCACAATGTTGGTGCGGCCTGGTTTGGAGCCATCTTGGTCTAATATGTTCGCGTACTTTAGGAGCAGTTGTTTTGCCTTAATCTGACAGTCTTCCACTAGCCCATCCGTCCATGCCGTGATGTTATTTGAAATATCATTGTTGCTGCTTGAAACGTGTTTCTGGAGCTGCCCACAGTTAATAACTACATCAGCCTCTTAGCATCTTCCCAATATTGTTCCTGTGGTCAGTTTGATTGGTGACTTGAACTCATTGAGTACTCTTACCGTGCATGCGATACCGTTTCAGCAAATGTTAGTTTTGGATTCGCATATGGAGCTCGTTTCGTTTCCAAATCTCGTATGCCATTTATGAAACTCTGAATTTTTACCCCCTCGGTGTATTCCACGGGTGCGTCCGCATTTGCTAGATGGGCCAGCCTTTCGACATCCGACGCAAACTCCTGCAAAGTCTCATTCGCTTTTTGGTAGCGATTTGCAACTCAATTTGATATATCTGTTTCCTATGCTCGCTTCCGTAACGTCTCTCGACAGCGGCCATCAATGCTTCATAACTGTTCCGTTCGTACTCTGGAATAGCCTGTAAGATTTCCGCTGCATGCCCTTTCAATGCCACGAACAGTGCAGCAACTTTATCTTCCGCATTCCAGTTGTTCACTGCTGACGTCTCCTCAAACTGTAGCTTAAAGACCTGGAAAGGAACATAACCGTCAAAGGATAGTGCCTTTACCTCGCTTCCCAAGGCAGTCGGTTCTATGTACCGGAGCGACTCGGGATTTTTCCCGACCAAGGACTGTCATTTCAGTGTGACCCCATTTAATTTGTTTCGTCCCTCCCACAAATTGTCATCTTCCCAGCAGCTCCTTGCAGCAGGACTGCTACATATTCTCTTACTCCGGGAAGGTATCGAACCCAATCTGGGTCCGTCTCCTCACCCCGGTCCTGAGAAATGGTTTTGCCGCATTTGCCAGAAAAGAATCTTTTTAGGACGGTCATACTCTGTTCAGTGTGTCTCGTGCAAGGGATGGTTGCATCGGACAGGTTGTTCTGGGCTTGATCCCAAAACCCGACGTCCACGTAACTTTTATAAATCTTTTGTGGCTCCTTGCTGCTCACGCCCAAGGGCGTCCCGTAGTCTACGCCTAAGCGTATCCCCACTACCTTCCAGCAGCTTCGCTGCTCAGCAAGCCACAACAAGTACCCGCTGCTGCTCGCGCCCCACGGCGCCAACAACTCAAACAGCTGATACCACTCATAACTACTACCTTCGTAGTAGAGCTGGTAGCAATGCTGAGCATCAGCCCCTGCCCCCGTCTTCTTCTCCTCCCCTCTTTTCTGGCAGCAATCGTGCAGCTCAGGGAAACAGACTCTTAGTCCCTGCCTCCGTTTGCACCGTCTGCCAGCACAGAATATATAGGTTTGCGACATCCGCTCAATGCAGCTCCTGCCTTGGGTGGTGCCACTTTCCTAGATGTTCTGGTCTCCGCGACGGCAACCCCTCGACGGGTTTCATCGCGCCATGTTGCCAGGTCGCAAACCCAAATCATCCGGGTACCCCAATGCTTGCCCAAGGGCGCCCAGTCCCAAGGCCACAACAGCAATTGCGTCCTGGCCTTCCACAACCTAGGCGTAGTCACCCCTCACTTACCCCTAGAGTGGCGGCGTCACCCCTCATGCACTTCAGAATTCTGCAGTTCAACTGTAATGGACTAACTAGGAAGATTACGGAGATAGTCGATTTCATGAAGCGGCACAACATCCGCATTGCTGCGATTCAAGAGACTAAACTCACAGCAAGATCTGCATTGCAGACCTGCTCTGGTTATAATGTCCACAGGAAAGACCGCGAGAGCGGAAATGGAGGCGGCCTCGCGTTTATTATACACCACTCTGTGCAATATCATATATTTGATCCTGGCATCGACCGCAGTGACAATGTCTTAGAACGTCAAGGCCTATCTGTCCGGTCAGGCGATGCAAATCTAGAAATCATCAACATCTACATCCCTCCTGTCACCTGTTGCCTCAGTGGATACCGCCCTAATATCGAGGCCTTACTCACTGGCAACAATCGCATTATCTTAGGCGATTTCAATGCCCATCACGACCTATGGCATTCAAACTTGCGGGCGGACAGTAGGGGTGAGATGTTGGCGGATCAAATAGACGAAACGACGTTCTGCACAATTAACGGAGACGCCCCCACACGTATGGTAGGAAGCTGTCATAGCTCGCCAGATATCTCAATCGTGAGCGCAGAACTCGTAAACTGCGTCAACTGGCAGCCGATGGTAACATTGGCATCCGACCACCTGCCCATACTTATTTCGTTCGAGCGTACCGCCGACTTCATCGTCACCGAAAAACGCACTTTCATAAACTTCAAAAAAGGAAAGTGGGAAGAATATAAATCTGCAACAGACAGCAGCTTTGCTGCCCTCCCTATCCCGACTGATGCCCGCCAAGGGGAGCGTGCCTTCCGTAAGGTCATTGAATCCGCCTCGGCACATTTCATTCCCGCCGGGAGAATTCCCGAAATCCGGCCCCACTTCCCGGCGGAGGCCGCGAGCTTAGCGAGGGAACGCGACCTTATAAGACATCTTGATCCAGGCGACCCCCAAATAAGGGATATAAACCAACGCATCAGATTGCTTGTGGACGAACACAAGCGGGCGAAATGGGAAGAGCACCTAAGAGGTTGTAACCTCTCTACCGGTGTAGGTAAACTTTGGTCCACCGTAAAGTCCCTATCGAATCCGACTAAGCACAAAGACAAAGTTTCCATCGCCTTTGGCGATAAGGTGCTGTCGGATGCGAAAAAATGCGCGAGCGCTTTCTGCCGACAATATATAATGCATCCTACGGTCGACAAAGATAGACGGAGAGCCAATAGACGTGCACATAAACACAAACTCAGCGCGTCACCAATTACCATCACCGCTAGAGAGGTTGAGGACGCCATTGGTCGCGCTAAACCATCCAAAACAGTGGGCCCAGACGGCATAGCCATGCCGATGCTTAAAAACCTAGGGAAAGAGGGTTTCAAATATTTAGCGCATGTCTTCAACCTGTCTCTTTCCACCTTTGTCATACCCGAGAAATGGAAAATGGCCAAGGTGGTCCCGCTATTAAAGCCTGGGAAACCAGCTAACGTAGGTGAGTCATATCGTCCGATATCTCTCCTATCGCCAGTGGCAAAGACGCTTGAAGCCATTTTGCTCCCTCATTTCCAAGCACATTTGCAGCTAGCCCCTCATCAGCATGGCTTCAGAAAACTCCATAGCACTACCTCCGCGCTAAATGTCATTAGCACCCAGATAAATTGCGGTTTGAATCAATATCCCCACCATAGAACAGTACTCGTAGCGTTAGACCTATCAAAAGCTTTTGATACGGTCAACCATGGCTCGTTACTGGAAGACCTGGAAGGGTCTACCCTTCCCCCATGTCTTAAAAGGTGGACCGCAAATTATCTGGGTGGTCGGCAGGCATCGGTGCAATTCAGAAACGAAACATCAAAACAAAGGAGAATTAAACAAGGGGTGCCACAGGGTGGTGTCCTATCCCCGCTTTTGTTTAATTTCTACATATCTAAGCTACCTTCACCACCGGAAGGAGTCACAATCGTTTCCTACGCCGATGACTGCACAATAATGGCCACAGGCCCAGGCCCAAAGATCGATGAGCTATGCAATAAAATAAACGGCTATCTCCCTGATCTCTCCAGTTTTTTCGCCTCGCGAAACCTGTCATTGTCACCGACTAAATCTTCCGCGACCTTATTTACAACATGGACGCCCCAAATGTCGACCATATTGAACATCCACGTCGATGGCACTACGCTACCGACTGTCCTACACCCCAAAATCTTGGGTGTGACGTTTGATCAGGATCTACATTTTGGTGCGCACGCAACCGCAATTGTTCCAAGAATTCAGAGCCGTAATAAAATCCTCAAATCCCTTGCTGGCAGTACCTGGGGAAAAGATAAGGAAACGCTCTTGACCACATACAAAGCAATTAGCCAGCCGATTACGTGCTACGCGTCACCCATATGGTCGCCAAGCCTAAAAACCACCCACTGGAAGAAACTACAGGCCTGCCAAAATACTGCTCTCAGAATCGCCACGGGTTGTCTTCTTGTGTCCCCAGAACACCATCTGCATAATGAGGCGAGAATACTCCCCATCAGGGAGAGAAATGAGATGCTGACCAAACAGTTTCTGTTGAATACCCAGAAACCTGGGCATCCCAACAGACATCTGATTGACGAACCAGCACCGCCTGGGGGCCTAGGGAGTCATCTCCGTAAGCATTTTGAGGAAATACGGCACCTGAGAACCCAGCCGTATGAAGCGGAAAAACACAAGCAGGTCCTTGGTGAACTCCATAGACAGGCGTCGGACCTTTATGTCGGGAATTGCCCGGTGAATCCAGTACTTGAAGAAAAATATCCAGAACTCGCAGAAGAGGAACGCATACTCCCCAGGGAAACGCGTGTCACTCTTGCTCAACTTCGTTCTGGATACTGTAACAGGTTAAACTCTTACCTATCCAGAATCAACCCCGACATACAAAATGTATGCCCTGCTTGCAATGTGTCCCCACATGACACCAACCATCTCTTTAATTGTAATGTGGAACCAACGCCTCTAACACCCCTTTCCTTATGGTCCACCCCTGTTGAAACGGCAAGTTTCCTTGGACTCCCGTTAGAGGACATTGATGACAATTTGTGATCGGACGCGGCTATTAGGTGGGGCGAGCATTGCTATAACAACAACAACAACAGTGCCTTTACCTTATGATTACTCGCTGAAACTGCTGGGCGATTTAGTTGCAACTGCTCCATACGACCTTTTAAATCATCTACTTCTACCTAAAATTGAGCCATTTTTGCATCCTGCGCTTCCAGTTTTGATGATACCTGTTCCAAAATTTCTGCTGACATTTCAGATATACGTGCCTCTTGCGCTTTCAATTGAGATGCCATATATGTCTTTTGGTCTTCCAGTTGAGATGATACTTGCGACATGATTTCTGAAATACGTGCCTCCTGTGATCCTAGTTGGGATGCCATATATGTCTTCTGCTCATCCAGTTGTTTTTACATTTTGGATGTTATACGTGTCTCCTGTGCTTCCATCTTGGATGTTATACGTGTCTCCTGTGATTCTAGTTGAGATGCCATACTTTCAGTTATACGTGTTTCCTGTGTTTCCATATTTGTCGACATCTGTGATAACAAAGCTAATATCGCATTTTTCTCGCCGCCTGCGACTGGACTCGGACTTCCGTTTTTCTCTTCTATTTTTGTTGTTTTCTCGTCCCATCAGGATAAAAGACATACTCGTCCACATTAATTCCTTCCGACTCCATAGCGTCTCGTAGCCGTCCCTGAAGTTCGATCTTATTGCCGGTTGTATTCAATCCACGGTTCTCCAACTCCTTTTTCAGTTGCTGGATACATAATTCACTTAACTTTGCCATGTCCTTATTGTTCTCTGGAATTTATTCAACAATTCCTCTTCTGACACCCATTGTAACGAATTTAGTGAAATTCCTCTTATATGCAACCTTCTTCTAAAGTTCGTATCGCTAAACTGTTGAATAAAATAACTCCAATATTAAATATTGCAAAATGGTCTTTATTACACTACTTCACAATAACACTTATATTTCGCAACCAATAACTTGCTTAAATCAAACTGATTGCTGCTTACTCAGCTTTCGCTCCTTTTATACTCTCTGCTGTCTCATTCGCATACTTCAAGGCGTTTCTTCTGCTAGAATTTTCTACTTGGTTACCAGCTATAAACTACAAATGCACGCTTATAGCCTCTCACATAGCCATATGCGCGTGTATATGTAAGTAATACTTCCACCGATGATTGCATACTTTTGTGAGTGTCCCTCCGCTGCTTGTATGTACATAAGTGTATACATAATGATTGATTTGTTTATGCACATACAAGTGACTGCTTAGTATCGGCTTAGAGATAATAGTATCCCTTAGTGTTGCTAATATTCGTCACAATATATATAAGTCAAATTTTGTGTATGCTCGCTATTTTTTTTTTTTTTTTCAATTTCGGTTTTTATATTCAGCTGAGCAGAGCTCACAGAGTATATTAATTTTGTTCGCATAACGATACCCTGTAAACTAATCGACATAGATATACACTTCTATATATCAAAATGATCTGGGCGAAATAAGAAATTCATTTAGCCATATGCGTCCGTCCGTCCGTAAACACGATAACTTGAGTAAATTTTGAGGTATCTTGGTGAAGTTTGGTATGTAAGTTCTTGGGCACTCATCTCAGATCGGTATTTAAAATGAACGAAATCGGACTATAACCACGCACACTTTTTCGATATTGGAAATTTCGAAAAATCGAAAAAGTGCGATAATTCATGGGGGTTGATAATGTTCCTGGACCTTTACCGATAGGGAGGAGTGCCAAGAAGAATCTAAATAAGTCACTAGTTCTTGGCGTAAATACCAACTCGGAACTGTGTGTAGCTTCGAGTATGAAGTGGCTGCACGTCTCATCGTTCTTGCCCAAAGTGACCGAGGATGATATTTTAAGCTATGTCAAACATGTCACGAAACATACTGGCATTGGAATGCGACAAGTTCGTAAAAAGTGGTACCAATCTGTCCGAACTTGGGCGAATTAGTTTTAAACTAGGCGTATCGGAATCTTATTACAATAAAGTTATTGATGCGAACATTTGGCCCATTAATGTAATTCTACGACCGTTCCGTTTTTTTCCAAGGGGCGGTGCAACTCAACAAGTGGTGTAGCAACATCCCTGAATGTCAAACCGAACGCTTTCCCGTTTAGTACATATTATGAAAATGTTTCTGGGCTTAGAACCAAGTTTAAAGCAGTATATGAATTTAGTTCACTTTTGGGTTTTGATGTTAACTTCTCGTAGAAATCTGGCTAAATAAAGATTTCTATGACAACGAATATTTTGATCCCAAAATGTAGAACATATATAGTAAAGATCGGGATACGTTAAAAACTGGCCTGTCCCGGGGAGGTGGTACTTTAATTGATGTTCGGCGTAAATATCATTCATCATCTATTTCGCTGCATAATGAGGACACGCGGTTGGATCAACTGTGTGTATGTGCAATGGGTCGTCGACACTCTTTATATGTGTATCTTTCATTCCGCCTGGTAGTATTGACAGTTTGTATAAAATACATACTGGTAATCTTATAGACTTAGTTTCTAGGAAATCAGAGTGTAATTTTTGTATTTTAGGTGATTTCCATATAGGAGATGTAAGCTGGGCGCCAGTGGGCGAGAGTTTAATTTTGTACCCCAACAATGTAACTAGCTTTTCCGAAACTTATGTTTTTGACAACTTATTAAGCGTTAATCTTACCCAAATTAATGCAATTTTAAATAAACGTTTAAAACATTAGATCTAATTTTTTTAAGTGAAGATATGAGTTTTTCTTTGGAAGAATGTCTCGACCTTCTGTCATGCCCCGGCTTGTATCATGTTCCTCTTGTCGATTTAGATTTGCTCCCGGATAATTACTGTTTCAAAAACTGCAACTTTAATCCCATTAGCGAAAGAATCAATTTGCATAATTGGGATACTATATTTTCTGGGAAAAGTGTAAATGATTGCTTTGATCTTTTCAAAGTTAAAGTCACTGAAATTTGCTCCACTTACAAAATACCTTGGTATTCAAGAAAGTTGAAAAGACTTAAAAATTTAAGGAATACATTTTATAAAAGGTATAAATTATCGAAAATGCGACTTCGTAAGGATAAATATTTATTATATTCAAATAAGTTTAAATCTTTGAGTAAGAAACTTCATAAAGAGTATGTTGCTATATTTGAAAGGGATGTTAAGTTAAAACCTAAATCTTTTTGGCGTTACGTTAAGGCTAACAAGTAAGGACGGGACTGTCCTCGGCTGTGCCGAAGACTTCATACCTTTCATGAATGGGGCTGAACAATAATCTTATCCCATTCGTAATCTCCGAATAATCGGATGTATAAGATAAGAAATATATAGTGAACAGATCTACATACCTAAACGATTTTTAAGATAAATATAAAATAAACAAGTAAGGACGGGACTGTCTTCGGCTGTGCCGAAGACTTCATACCTTTCATGAATGGGGCTGAACAATAATCTTATCCCGTTCGTAATCTCCGAATAATCGGATGTATAAGATAAGAAATATCTAGTGAACAGATCTACATACCTAAACGATTTTTAAGATAAATATAAAATAAAAAATAGGTAAGTACTTTGTGTGAGGATGCAAAGTTTCACGTTTTTTGTGGTCTGCGTGTAAAAACTATGACTACGAATCACGTATTTCAACAATATATGACGTAAACGTAACTATTTGATGAAATGTTTTGAATTTTGAAGCTTCTAGCCGTAAAAAAGGGGCAAAAAAATACAGTTTATATGGGGTATATAATATATGTACCACCGATCTCTATGATTTTTTCAGACAACAATATATGCTATATACGTAAGCATTCGGTGAAATATGAAGCTTCTAGCTCTGGGGCCGAAATCGCAAAAAAAATATATATATACCATCATATATATATTATATATATCACCGATCTCTATGATTTTTTGACACAACAATATATACTACATATGTACGTAAGCAATCGGTGAAATTTGAAGCTTATAGCTGTTAAAATGGGGTAGAAATTGCGAAAAGTTTCTTATCTGAACAATCGGTTGTATGAGATATATACTATATATACAACCGATCTCTATGATTTTTTCAGACAACAATATATGCCATATACGTAAGCGTTCGGTGAATTTTGAAGCTTCTAGCTGTTAAAATGGGGCTAAAATTGCGAAAATATATATATATACTATATATACCACCGATCTGTATGATTTTTTCAGACAACAATATATGCTATATACGTAAGCATTCGTTGAAATTTGAAGCCTCTAGCTCTTAAAATAGGGCAGTAAGTACGAAAAGTTTCTTATCTGAACAATCGGTTGTGGGGGATATATACTATATATACGACCGATCTCATCAATTTTTTCAGGCAACAATATGTGCAATATACGAAAGTATATGGTGAAGTTTGAAGCTTCAATCTATTAAATTGAGTAAGATATTACAAAAATCCTCTTTTCTGAAAAATCGGTTGTATGGAGGATATATGCTATAGTGGTCCGATCCGGCCGGTTCCGACAAATGTCTACCTGCTCACCAAATTTTATCAAGATATCTCAAAAATTGAGGGACTAGTTTGCATACAAACAGACAGACGGACAGACGGACATGGCTAAATCAACTCAGCTCTTCAACCTGATTATTTCGGTATACTTAATGGTGGGTCTATCTATTTTCCTTTAAGGACTTACAATTTTGGGTTTCGTGACGAAATTAATATACCATTTCATTTTCATGAAAGGTATAAAAAGTCGTGTGCAAGCATCCTATCTCAAGTTTCTTATAATGGAAACTCTGCTCATTCCCTCGGCGAAGCTGTCAACCTCTTTGCTAATTTTTTCGGGGCGAGTTTTGAGACTGAGACGATTCTCACCGAAGAACTAGATACGGAAATGACACCCCTATTAATTTTTGTCAATTGTCCCTGACTCTTGAAGATGTCATTTGTGGCATTTCAGTGATCAAGTCGTTAGTGCAACTGGATATAGATGGGTTCTGTTCTTTTTTGTTTAAAAATATTGCAGCAGTTGCGTATCCAATCTTATTAATTTTTAATAAATCTCTCAGGAATGGAGACTTCATAAACGTTTGGAAAGTAACGTCAATTACCCCGATTTTCAAGAGTGGTAATAAAAGCAATGTTACTAACTACCGTCCTATTTATAAACTTTCCACTGTCTCGAAATTGTTTGAAATTGTAGTTAAGGATAAAATATTCTTCGCAGCAGACACTTTGATTTCACCTAATCAGCATGGTTTCATGCCTGGCAGATCAACTGTAACTAATCTGAATTCTGTATTTCTTCATTTAATAGGAGGGCACAAATTTATACTATCTATACCGATTTTTCGAAGGCTTTTGACAAAGTCAACCATTCAGTACTAATATCTAAACTTGCTGGCTTGGGCTTCCATTCTAGTATGCTATCTTGGGCGAGGTCTTACTTGGTAGATCGTAGCTGTGTTGTTGTGGTAAATGTTTCTTGTTTTCGGTCGTTTACTGCCACCTCTGGTGTACCCCAATGGAGTGTGTTGGGACCCTTATTATATGTTATCTTTATTAATGACATACGTTATTGTTTCAGTTATGCTGAATTCTTATTGCTGATGACTTAACGATTTTTGCATCAATCAGGACTCAATCTGAGTCCACATGCTCCAAGCTGATCTTGATAACGTAATGGACTGGTGTAGACAGAATCGTCTGGTTTTAAATATAAGTAAATGTTTTAGTATTACCTTTGCTAAAACTCGAAATGTTCTTCCTGTTTCTTATTATATTGGGGACTCTACGCTGAGGGTTGTTGATGAAATATCAGATTTCGGTGTAGCCTTTCATGCGAAGTTTCTATTTCATAGTCAGATTAATTATGTCATTGCAAATTCTTATTCCACACTCGCGTTCATTCGCCGTTTCAGTATGGATTTTAGTGATCCTTATACTTTAAAACTTTTATTTACAACCCCAGTGCGGTCTCACCTAGAATATGCTGTTTTCATTTGGAGGCCGTACCACGCCTGTCATATAGACCGACTTGAGCGTATTCAAAAAATATTTTTGCGATTTGCCCTCCGGTCTGCATTTTCACGATCCTGTTCCAACATACAGTTCTAGGTGTCTTTTAATTAACCTGAAATCTTTAGTGAGTAGAAGATCAATGCTATCATTGACATTTTTATATGATATCATCAATGGGACGGTTGACTCGCCCTATCTTTTAGAACGTATACGGTTCAATGTACCATCGCGAACCCTTCGATGTCACGATTTTTTCTGATTAGATAGATTTAGAACGACTTATGCTTCTAGTTCTCCAATTGCTAGGGCAATGAGGGAGTTTAATTTGCTGTATTCTATAGATATTGATTTTTCATTAAATAAATTTAGGTTTAAACTGCTATTGAATGAAAAGATTTGAATATTTAATATTTATTAGTTAAGATACATTTGTAGATAGTCTGTAAGGAAGTTCTGATTGTCCTAGACTATAATATGAATAAATAAATAAATAAATTTTTTCAGGAACGTTACACCTATTACTGTATGTGTTCTAAATAAGAATTAGCAAAATCGGATGACGCAAAAAAAAAATTTTAAGTCAAATTTTAACAAAAACTTAATATCTTTACAGTATATAAGTAAATTATGTCAACATTCAACGCCAGTAATGATATGCTGCAACAAAATACAAAAATAAAAGAAAATTTCAAAATGGGCGTGGCTCCGCCCTTTTTCATTTAATTTGTCTAGAATATCTTTAATGCCATAAGTCGAACAAAAATTTACCAATCCTTCTGAAATTTGGTAAGGGCATAGTTTCTATGAGGATAACTGTTTTCTGTGAAAATGGGCGAAATCGGTTGAAGCCACTCCCAGTTTTTATACACAGTCGACCGTCTGTCCTTCCGCTCGGCCGTTTACATCATAACTTGAGCAAAAAGCGATATATCTTTGCTAAACTCAGTTCACGTAATTATCTGCTCACTTTGAATTGGTATAAAAAACGGCAGAAATCCGCCTACGACCACGCCCACTTTTTCGATATCGAAAATTTCGAAAAATGAAAAGAATGCCATAATTCTATACCAAATACGAAAAAAAGGGCTGAAACATGGTAAACAATGGGTCTGACATCTACCATATTAAGTAGAAGAAAATGAAAAAGGTCTGCAGGGCGAAATCAAAAGCCCTTGGAATCATGTCAGGAATACTGTTCGTGGTATTACATATATAAATAAATTAGCAATACCCGACAGATGATGTTCTGGGTCACCCTGGTCCTGGCGATATCTCTAAAAACAACGGATCACTCCCTTTTAAAATACTCTTTAATACCTTCAATTTGATACCCATATCATAAAAACACATTCCAGGGTACCCTAGGTTCATTTTCCTACATGGTGATTTTCCCTCATTTTGTCACCAAAGCTCTCAGCTGAGTATGTAATGTTCGGTTACACCCGAACTTAGCCTTCCTTACTTGTCTTAACTTCGAATTATACCACTTTACAGAAAAACCGTATGATATTAGGGTTGCCAGATTTTTATTTCGGGTTCCTGGGACAAACCTCAAATTTGAGCCGAATTCCCGGGATTTTTTAAAATTTCCTGGGACATTTGAAAAATAAGGAACCCGTATATATTTGTATTGGTTGCTCATTTCAGCGAAATAATTTTTAGATAGAACTAAACTTTTTAAACTCATTTATTTATAACAAATATTTTTATGAAACAGGCTAACAATAAATACGTTTACTGTGTTTAATGCGAATTCAAAATTCTATGGATTCATTTTAGAAACGTTATTTTAAAACACAACACTTGCCTTGCAAAATGAATATTTAGGTGTGCGAAATGTCAAACATTGGCATTCAGAACCACAGTAGGGATGAATTTTTCTTCTTTACAGAGTTGCGTGCAATATGCTAATGACCTGAATACAATCGAAGCCGAATATATGGCCATGTTTCGTAGCAGATTATAATTTGTTAATTCTGATATTAAGAAAATGCCGGGACACTTTAAAATTTATGAAAAATACGGAATGTCCCGTCCAATACGGGACATTTGGCAACGCTATATGATATATGTACGAAACTGCGTTCTGTTTCCAAGAGATGGCGTTACACCAACAAAATTTTGTTATGTTTGATTTTTTTTATACCCAGGTGTACTTGTACAGAGGGTATTATAACTATGATTGGATAACGGTTGGTTGTACAGGTATAAAGGAATCAAGATAGATATAGAATCATCAGTGTAGAATAAAAATTTGATTGAGCCATGTCCGTCCGTCGGTTCGTCCGTCCGTTAACACGATAACTTGAGTAAATATTGAGATATCTTCGCCAAATTTGGTACACGAGCTTATCTGGACCCAGAATAGATTGGTATTGAAAATGAATCGGATGATAACCACGCCCACTTTTTATATATATAACATTTTGGAAAACACAAAAAACCTGGTTATTTAGTAAATAATACACCTAGAACATTGACATTTGACGTGTGGACTGATATTGACTCTTGATAAGAATTTGAAAAAAAAAATTTAAATGGGCGTGGCAGCGCCCACTTGTGATAAAATCAATTTTACAAATATTATAAAATACATCAAAAATCGTTAAGCCTATCGTAACAAAATTCGGCAGAGAGGGTGCCTTTACTATAAGGAATGCTTTGAAGAAAAATTAACGAAAGGTTAAGGACCACACCCACTTTTATATAAAGGTCCTTAAAAAGGTCGAGGACGGATAAAATAAGCTATATCTTTGCAAAAAAAGAGCTTTATATCAATGGTATTTCATTGCCCAAGTGGATTTATAACAATAAATAGGAAAAACTTCAAATTTTAAAAAATGGGCGTGGCACCGCCCCTCTTATGACTAACCAATTTTGTATGTTTCGGGAGACATAACAAGAGTAAAAATTAGTTCAGAATATAACCATATGTATATGTATTATTGCGCAGCCTTGTAACACTATTACGCACACAAAACAAACAACAACAGCATTTCAAGTGTACAGCTGGGTATGTAAGGTTCGGTTTCACCCGAACTTAGACTTCCTTACTTGTTTTCTCAATAAAAATAAGAATCTGCTATAAATGTGTAGAGTGTGTTTCAAGTATTTCTTATCTGATTTTTATTTATGTCACATCATTCAATAAATTTGCAATTAATTCGACACGAATCAAAGCATTCTCAATTCACAAAACGGTATGCATATTTTAATATTTTGCTGTTGGGCTATTTGACCTATTGTTGGTTCCAGTAGGAATTGTAATGAGGGTAATCAGGGCATAAATCATTTCCTCCTTCCACGAAACACAAAAAAAAAAACAAAAAAAAAACAAACAAAAAAAAAAAAAAACTTTAAATTTAACTTTAATTTCAACTTTAACTTTAACTAACTTTAACTTTAACTTTATTTTTAACTTTAACTTTAACTTTAACCTTAACTTTAACTTTAGCATTCACTTTAACTTTAACTTTATGATCCGGGGTGTGCGTAGGCTTAGCACCTGCTAACAAGCCAACCTAATATAAACGCACGCAAATCATTTTCTGTCAAAAATGTCTCATGCACATAGAACTTGTATGAGAGCAACTCAAATTGAATTTGCTGCGTGAAAACCTAACTCGATTTCCAATTTTTGTTCTGCGTGACATTTAGATTTGACGTTTGCACACATGCTTTACATTGTCGCAACGCATGCTTATTTGGGTTAGGGCAAAAAACGCCGGTTGTTTGCGTGCGCTAAAAAAACGCAGTGCGGTTTTATTAGGTTGGCTTGTAAGCGACCATATATGTATACGATAAGCGATAGCACAATGGCTACTTCGTGAACATCAACGACAGCTCTTTTAGTTTGATCATTGTGAATGATGACAAAGTGTGATCTCTTATCTGTCAACTGCCTGACAGGCTGTTCAATATGGCTACTTTTCAGCGTTTTGACAGGCTGTTCAATATGGCGGCGGTTATCTTCAGCGGGTGATAGAAAGAGATACAGAATGAGACAGCGATAGTCAAATACGAATCAGGTGATCCAATCACTTTGGAATTTTGACGTTTATGCAGAAGAGATCACACTTTGTCATCATTCACAATGAGTTTGATTTCGATGGTCGTACGGTGAGGAAGTGTCGCACGCGTGCTTAATACAGAGTACCAAAGACACGTGTTCACCGCTCAAGCATTGAAATCAAACTAAATAAATAATTGATTTTGCTTTCGTGCTCGCTACGCGTTCGTGTTTACTAACACATTCTCAATTTGGTAACCGTGTAAATGTAGTGGTGCCCACCGCTCTTTATGATAGAGATCCAATTTTATGCATTTGGCCTGTTGCTAACACCGAACCTTTACGAAGCTTTCCGAATCTTTTCGAACCTTTTCGAGAAATGGATCAATTTCTGACTACTCGCTACGAGATAGTGGAAAGGGTGGATCAATGGCGACCAGCCAAACCCCGATACAATCCACCCTCCACTAATTTCTCAAAGCCTCCCTCAAGTCAAAACAATCCCCAGTTCAGGGAGGCTCAGACCCCAAACCAAAGCCGCAACCCCCCGCAGAACAGCAACTACGCACCAAATCGAACAAATGCTCATGTGGCCGAGCATCAAAAAATCTACGCCTGCAGAATGTGCAAGAAGTCCTCCCACACACTACAAAGCTGCTTGCGTTACAAAAAGCTGGCAATCCCTGAACGAAAAAAACGAGAAAACAATCTGTGCGAAAGCTGCCTGTCCCAAACCCACCTCTTAAAGATTGCACAAGCACAAGAACGTGCCTCTACTGCCAAGGTCGCCACAACTCCACCCTCCACGACGCCGGAGTATCTCATCAAACCAATGGCCCTCGGAAAACAACATCTCAAGTAGCAACTAGTCAGGACGTTACCAACCCAGATCCCAACGAAGAACTTCCCACCACCTCAAACGCTGCCCGCATCCAATCGTTTCATGCATAAAATGATAGCAAGATCATTCTCCCCACAGCGATAGTGTCCATAGAACACCGAGGGGACTCCTTCAGGCTCAGAGCCTTAGTGGATCAAGGGTCAGAACGTAGCTTCGTCTCGTCAAAAGCTCAAATCAAGCTAGGGCTCTCATATACCCTATTTGAAATATCGGGCATGGGAGGCGGAGTAGTACAAACCTCCAACAAGTTATGCTCACTGACCCTAGTCTCAAATGACCACAAGGTAAAAATAAAGGCCCAGGCAATAGTTCTACCTCGGCACACTAGGCAATTCCCAACACTCAGGCCAAATAACGACCAAATGCGTAAATGGTCCCATCTCAGGCTAGCAGACCAGAATACTCAGAACCCTCCCAAATTGATCTGGTATTAGGCAGTGATCTTATCCCACAAATAGTGCTAAATGGCATCGAAAAGATCTCCCCCACACTGCTAGCCCAAAACACAATATTTGGCTGGATAATAAGTGGCCAAACCCCCGAAAAGGTCGTATCACACTCCTCTCAAGCGTGGGAAGTTACGAATGTCCAGCTGAATGAACAGCTACGGCAATTCTGGCAAATCGAAGAAATACCCAGAACGCGAGTGGAAACCCCAGAAGATAAAATGTGCGAAGAAAGAAGCACCACCACTCGCATGGGTGACGGTCGATATATGGTCCGGCTCCCGTTTAAATCAACATTCCCGAACGATATCGACCTAGGTCAATCCCGTACTGCAGCCCTACGACAGTTCCATGGCATGGAACGTACTCTCTCAAAAAAGGGCGATCTCAAGCAGCAATACGGCCAGGTACTCGAAGAATATCTGTCCCTAGGCCACATGGAAGAATGAAATAATGGTAAATATTGCTCATTCTATCTCCCTCACCATGCGGTCGTAAGGCCAGACAAGAAGACAACAAAAGTCAGAGTTGTGTTCAACGCCTCTAAAAAGTCAGGTTCCGGTCACTCCCTCAACGATGTCCTATGTGCCGGACCAACCCTACAACCCGATCTCCGACCTACGCTGTTGAAATGGCGAACATATAAATATGTGTTTAATGGCGATGTAGAGAAGATGTACCGCCAAATTCTCTTACACCCCGATGACCGAGACTACCAACGGATAATATTCCGAACCACCGAACACAGTCCAATAAAGGACTACAAGTTAAAAGCGGTCACCTTCGGGGTTAACTGTGCGCCTTTCCTGGCTATTCGCACTCTACACGAGCTGTCGAAAGATATAGCCGATTCCCATCCACGCGCAGCCCCAATACTAAAATCCGAGACGTATGTTGGCGATATTTATCTGGTTTATTTGGCAGTCATGATCTCCAATCAGCCGAGCAATCCCTGACAGAGACTATAGACGCTCTCAATTCAGCCGGCTTCCCCCCAAAAAAAGATCACAGCAAACCATCCCAATATTCTGCAGTCAATACCAAAAGCAGATTTGCTGGACACTAATTTCCTCGAGTTCGAAAAATCGAGCACCGCCAAGACCCTGGGCATCCAGTGGAACGCCCTAACGGATACATTCTCGTATACCGTTGACTCAAATCCGGCATCCACTGCAGCCACCAAGCGAATTCGCTCCTCCATAGCAAAACTTTTCGATCCCGCAGGGTCGCTAACGCCAATTATGATCCAAGCAAAAATCTTGATGCAAGTGCTATGGCTAGACGGGACTCACTGGGATGAGCCAGTGAAACCCCTCCGTCTCATGAGTTTTGAAAAAAAGGTTATTTCAAAAATTATTCAGTTTTTTTCCTCTCCTGTAAAATTCGTAAAAAGTGACTTGGCACATTTTCACATTAAGCTACGATATATCAGCTTGAAGCTTAAATACTTTTATTTCCAAAACCGTAAAGCAATCGAAAATCGATGAAAACTTGACGACGTTATGATTGTTAGAGTGCGCGCCGTAGACGAAAAACGGGTTTAAGACAAAGACTTGAAAATTTGGGGGTGTTGGACAATTTTGAAACACATTATCATGATGTACTCGTCAAGGCCTATAACATACACAAGGTCACTTTAAAAGTGTTTTGAATTTTTTTTTTTTGTAGCACTGTGTTATTGGTTAACTGCTAGGCTAGGCTCAGCTATGTACTTTAACCAAAAACAAATTGCTTAGCTACGGTATGTTTATCACTAGGGCGTTATGCAATGGCATCAATAACAGAATACATTGATTTCTATAAGGTTGATTACAACAGCTGTTTTATAGGGAGTTTGCCAGAGTCATAGTGTACTTATTCCGAAATTTTCTTTTTATCTCATAGTCTATTCATTAACGACGAAAGTTTATAGCTAAGAATAAAGTTTGATCTCACAATCTAAGGCATTTGCATGTGTCACAATTTCATTGCTACCAATAATAAAAAAAATATTTTTTTAAATCACAATTATAAACATTTATTTGTAGATAACACAAAAAGAAATGTGGCCATTTCGACTGCTGATGGGAATATCACCATATCTCAGCTGCCGTTTCGAGAAAGCTCTATCAGCTCTGTTCAGTTGAGTATTGGAGATTTTCCACTCAGTAGTCGACTTTTAACAACACCCTGCATTTAACAATTTGTCATTCGATTTAAAAAGTCAATATCATTTCGAGTATTTGCGCTTGTAAAAACACTCGTATCACCGGTATTATAGAGCATCACCGCACAAAGTTTTCCTTCCACAACGCCCGGTGCCCCAATAAATTCAACGTCCGCAACACGTGTATCAAGAGCTTGATCTGTCATTCTTCGTCCGAAAAATCCCAGTTGCATCAAACGATCAACCTCATAACCTCTTAAAAGAATTTCAGTAGATTGGAGCATATTAAAAGTTATCCCATTTTCTGTAGTTGTATGACCCCATCCAGTAACTGTCATAACTGGGTGCTCTGGAAATCTGCAACCGCGATATTCTATTGGTTTTACTGTTGGGCTCTCGTCAAACATTCCATGCACTTCCACCACAGCAATATGCAAATCTATTACTTCGTTTACAGCATCCTGTGGAAAATGTATTGCCTTCACATTGAGAATTTGTGCATGTTCTTCACATAAATTCGTTACACCAGCTGCAACTTTGTAACTTGTACAGTCAGGATCATCTTCCGCACAATTTGCAGCTGTTACCGCCCTCATCAAATTGATTAGTGAACCAACGCAGTGAGGTTTGTTATCATGAAGTATTGCTACCACATGAGGATGATCCCTTATATTCGCATCAATGCTACCTCTCATGCGATATTCCGAATCCGTGTAAGTCATAAGGTAGCTGAGCATGACAAACCAGAGAGTGATATAATTGCAAAAATACATTTTAGCTTAAGACTATTTCCACCGTTTTTAAATTTAAAGTACACCAAGATCAATTTTGTGGGCACTATTTATACATAATTGAGCCGTGTGAATAAAAAATAAGCAAAAACGTTTCCTCCAAATTCCAGGAATTTGAACAATAAAAACACTTCCACATTTGAATTAAATCAACATAATTATAGAAAGAACATTTTTTTTTCACGCAACCAAATGGCTTTTTGGTTAGAAGTGCCTAATAAAAATTTCAATGCTCTTAATGATGAAAAATACAAAATATTTATACAGCTTTTTATACCTTTCATGAAAATGAAATGGTATATTAATTTCGTCACGAAACCGAAAATTGTAAGTCCTTAAAGGAAAATAGATAGACCCACCATTAAGTATACCGAAATAATCAGGTTGAAGAGCTGAGTTGATTTAGCCATGTCCGTCTGTCCGTCTGTCTGTTTGTATGCAAACTAGTCCCTCAATTTTTGAGATATCTTGATAAAATTTGGTGAGCGGGTGTATTTGGGTGTCCGATTAGACATTTGTCGGAACCGACCGAATAGGACCACTATAGCATATATCCTCCATACAACCGATTTTTCAGAAAAAGAGGATTTTTGTAATATCTTACCCAATTTAACAGATTGAAGCTTCAAACTTCACCATATACTTTCGTATATTGCACGTATTGTTGCCTGAAAAAATTGATGAGATCGCTCGTATATATAGTATATATCCCCCACAACCGATTGTTCAGATAAGGAACTTTTCGTAATTACTGCCCTATTTTAAGAGCTAGAGGCTTCAAATTTCAACGAATGCTTACGTATATAACATATATTGTTGTCTGAAAAAATCATAAAGATCGGTGGTATATATAGTATATATATGGTGGTATATATAGTATATATATATAGTATATATATATATATATATTTTCGCAAATTTTAGCCCCATTTTAACAGCTAGAAGCTTCAAATTTCACCGAATACTTACGTATATAGCATATATTGTTGTCTGAAAAAATCATAGAGATCGGTTGTATATATAGTATATATCTCATACAACCGATTGTTCAGATAAGAAACTTTTCGCAATTTCTACCCCATTTTAACAGCTATAAGCTTCAAATTTCACCGATTGCTTACGTATATAGCATATATTGTTGTCTGCAAAAATCATAGAGATCGGTTGTATATATAGTATATATCTCATACAACCGATTGTTCAGATAAGAAACTTTTCGCAATTTCTACCCCATTTTAACAGCTATAAGCTTCAAATTTCACCGAATACTTACGTATATAGCATATATTGTTGTCTGAAAAAATCATAGAGATCGGTGGTATATATATTATATACTTCATATAAACTGTCATTTTTGCCCCTTTTTTACGGCTAGAAGCTTCAAAATTCATCAAATTTCATCAAATAGTTACGTTTACGTCATATATTTTTGAAAGACGTGATTCGTACTCATAGTTTTTACATGCAGACCACAAAAAACGTGAAGCTTTGCATCCTCACACAGATTACCTACCTATTTTTTATTTTATATTTATCTTAAAAATCGTTAAGGTATGTAGATCTGTTCACTATATATTTCTTATCTTATACATCCGATTATTCGGAGATTACGAACGGGATAAGATTATTGTTCAGCCCCATTCATGAAAGGTATGAAGTCTTCGGCACAGCCGAAGACAGTCCCGTTCTTACTTGTTAAAATTACATTTCTATAGAAAATTCTTATTATATAAGCTTTATATTTTTATGAATAGGACAAAGCGTACACTTAATTAGTTTCATTTGTTTCCAAACTGATTTTATGTTCTATCGTATATTGCCATATAACCAGAGTTGGGAGCAGTGCAATAAATGTTGAGTAACAACACTGTTCGAACTTAAGTGAAATGAAATAATCAAGATCTTGTTCAAAGTGTTAATGAGACTTTAATTTGTAATGGATTGAAGCATCTGTCTTATGTTCGTAAAATTAATGTGTTTGTGTTTTATAGGAATTTGAAAAATGAGTTTACGTCGCCTCAACTAAAAGAACCTTGCTACTGTGAACTTTTTGATGTTTTTGCAGGAGAATGTAGGGTTTCAAGCCCGGTAAAAGGCGTAGGTTCCACATTACAGTTGAAAAGATAGCTGGTGTCATGTGGGGACACATTGCATGCAAGACATACATTATATATGTCGAGGCTGACAAGGAAGAGGTTAACTTGTAACAGTATCAAGAACGAAGTTGTGCCAGAGTGACGCGTGTCTCCCTTGGTAGTGTGCTTTCGTCTTATGCAAGAGTAGGATAGTGTTTATTAATAAGGGGTTCACCGAGCGCGTCCTGGCAAAGGTGCTAACGAATCTGTATGGATTTGACTTAGGACATTGTTATGCTCGTGGATTAAATGGCTGGGCTGGCAGGTGCCGGATCTCATCATAGTGCTTATGGAGACATTCCCTTAACCCTCATGGAGGCTGAACCAAGAAGTTGTTTGCTAGGGTGCCCCGGTTTGGGACAATTTATCAAAAAATGCCTTTTCACTATTTCGTTATGCTCTTTAAGGTTGAGTTCTTTCGCCTTACAATGTAGGGGATGTTCAGCGGTGTAAGGAAAAATACCGTGGCAGTTCTAATTGCAGCATTTTGGCAAACCTGCAGCCTTTTCCAGTAAGTATTTTTAAGACCATGTGACCAAATTGGTGACACGAAGCACATGAGCTGCCGATCAATTGCTTTGTACGTGGTTAGCAACGTTTCGTTGCCGGCACTGAAGTCACTTCAAGATTTTGTTGCATCTTTCTACATTAGATACAATTTCGATGGCATGCGCCTTGAAGGTGAGAGTACTATCAGACATTGCCACTGAGATCTTTGGGTAAGTGACAGTCGGTATATCGTCTAATATTTACATCATTTGTTGCTTTCACTTCGCAAACGTAGTGGCCGTGGATTTGATTGGTGACAATGCCAGTTTGCGCGAGATGAAGAAACTAGCTCTTTATTCTAGAAGCTAACTCACCTATTGAAGCGGGAATTAACCCTGCCATTAGTCAGCATAGCAAATGATTTTTCTCCTTCTGGTGGGGAAGGGAGCTCTGATATGTAGAAATTAAACAGAAACGGGGATAGGACACCGCCTTGTGGTACCCTCCGTTTAATTCTTCTCGTTACCAGTTCAGTACTTTTAGTTAAATAAGGCGTGAATGACTCAAGATATATGGACATCGATACTGACACCTTTTGCCAAAGAAATGACTCTTCAGAAAAGAAAGGTTATTTTATTCGTCGACAATGCCGCGCCTCACAAGTTATACTCTGTTCAAAAAGAAAAATAAATTTAGGCAATTTCGATTTAAACTTTATTTAACTTCCCGATAAGCTACAACCTTGAAACTTGGAATATAGTTCAGAACCCGATGACAATGCAATAATAAGAAAAAAACTCCGATAGGTGGCGCAAGAATCGAGATGTTCAAAAAAATCGAATTGTGGTCCGATTAGGCTCATATTTGGAACAATACAGTCCGATAGAAGTGACATCAAAATATTTTGGAGTTCGAGGAGGGACAAGCATATGTGGCCCTGGGTCGAGTAAAGTATTTGGAAGGATTATGTGACCTAGATTGTAACAAATTGCCAGGAAAGACTCCTTGCAAAAATGAGTCACTAAATGAACTAAATAGAATGAGAAATAATAGGCAATTAAATTAAGACTAAAAACTTGAAAATAAAATAATTTAAAAAAATTTTTTAGTTAAACGGTTTTATTGAAAACAATACTTACATGAATTAATAATAATACTAAAAGCTAGAAAATAATTAGGTAAGTCCTAGGTACATCACACTCCTCACCAATCTAGGGCATTGATAAGATAATTAAATAAAAGCGTTGGACGCGTAAAATTTTTATTTATAGTCATATATAAGACCAACTGAACCTTAATCAAGTTATGCTACGTCTAACTTAAAGTTTTTTTTTTTAAATTTTATTTTCAAGTTTTTAGTCTTTATTTAATTGCCTATTTTTTCTCCTCCTCCTCCTCGAACTCCAAAGTATTTTGATGTCACTTCTGTCGGACTGTATGTAATACTTGTTCCAAATATGAGCCAAATCGGACCACAAATACGATTTTTTTGAACATCTCGATCCTTGCGCCTCCTAGCGTCGATTTTTTTATAGGTCACATTCTATTATTGTATGTATTACCTGTTCCAAATATGAACCAAATCGGACCACAAATACAATTTTTTGAAATATTTCGATCCATGCGCCACCTATCGGAGTTTTTTCTTATTATTGCATTGTCATCGGGTTCTGAACTATATTCCAAGTTTCAAGATTGTAGCTTATCGGGAAGTTACTTAAAGTTCAATTACAAAATTCGTGCCAGTCAGCCTATCAAGTCAAGCTAAATAAAACCGTTTAAAAACGAACGACTACAGCTATACGTCATTAAGGTTCAGTTGGTCTTACTTATACATATATGAAAATATGATTTGTAAAGATATGAGCGGTTGACTATCAATTGACGCGACCCACGCTTTTATTTATTTGTGATAGATTGATGAGGAGTGTGATGACTAGTACCTAGGACCTACCTAATTATTTTCTAGCTTTTAGTATTAATATTACTTAGTTAAGTATTGTTTTCAATTAAATCATTTAATTTAAAATTATTTTTTATTATTTTCCTTTTTCAAGTTGTTTGTCTTTATTTAATGGACTATTATTTCTCATTCTATTAGGTCATTTAGTGATTCATTATTACAAGGACCCTTTCCTGGCAATTTGTTATAATCTAAGTCCTCAATACATAATCCTTCCAAAGACTTTACTCGACTCTGGGCCACGTATGCTTGTCCCCCCTACTCCAAAATATTTTGATGTGACTTCTACCCGACTGTATATAATATTTGTTCCAAATATGAGCCAAATCGGATATCACAGGTCGCTTTCTATTCATGTATGTATTATGTGATCCAAATATGGACAAAATAGGACCACAAATACGATTTTTTTGAATATCTCGATCTTTGCGCCACCTAGCGGCGATTTTTTCCTATTATTGCATTGTCATCGGGTTCTGAACTATATTCCAAGTTTTAAGCTTATAGCTTATCGGAAAGTTACTTAAATTTCAATTACAAAATTCGTTCACAACGGCCGTGCATGCGGCCGTGCAGCCTGCCTGTCAAGTCAAGCTAAATAAAACCGTTTAAAAAAAGCACTACGAAGCTCGCTAAAAGCACGAATCTCCATCTTTACAACGAAAACTTTATTTATAGATTTGGATTCCAAATAAGAGCGAAAAAGGAAGCTGCACATTAAAACAGCAATTAGAAATAATATATAAGATACGAATATATTTCCGATGCAGGCAAGATTTATTCGCCGACATTAGAGTGCCGATGTATTGCTGTTAAAATGTTTTGTTTTTGTTTTCGATAGGGGAATGTGCTTAATTTAAAATTTTTCTTTATGACACGCTGTTACAATCACAATCCTTTAATTATGAATTCAAAACCCATTGCAAGCATATTGTTATAGCAACTAAGCAGTATTGGTCATTATTTTACAAATAGGACACCTTTTGATCTCATATAATTTTAATTCAGCAGAGTTTCTTGCACGAAGTAAGCACAATCTTTCAGGATTTTGTCCAAAAAAAATTTTATTTTCAGAGATCTGCGTGTAGTAAAATTCTTGTCACATTCAAAATTCTATATCTTTGGTTCCACTCGTCGCATCTTCTTCATTCTTGTTTTATTTTATAGTTAACAATGTTAGCTTTATAACTGTTTAAAAAAAAAAGATTTAATTTTATAATATCAAAATAGCGAATAAATTTAGACTTCTTAAACAAATGTTACATACTATATACACCCACGAATATTTTCGAAAAAAATGTAGTATGCGCTGCACTTTCATCTTTTTTTTTTTTTTTTTTGTAGGTAAAAAACTATTATCTCCTAATAATTGTTTTTGTTTTTGTTTTTATCGGCCTATTGATAAATGATTCAAGGTTCGATTCGAGCTCAAGGCCAGAACAATAATTTTTTTCTAAAGATAATTATTGTTATTTTTAATTTTTCTAAATTTGAAAAATTGGTTTTTGTTTTTGGGAATGTCAAACAAAGTAATTGACAATAAACAAAAATCCAGCATTATCAGTGGTTTGCACCAGATGGCGCAACACTGAATAAATATAGTTGGTAAAAAGGAATAGAAGTAGCAAATTTGCCAGTCAAACAAACCACCGCTGTATAGCTAAATGGTTAGCGAAGCATGCCTAAAGCGTACTGATGATGGAGGCTTAGCACCTTTCGAAATGGATCTATCTGCGCAGCTATGGCAGGTTGTCTGAAAAATTTTCTACTTACTATTCCAAAAACAAAAACCAATTTTTCAAATTTAGAAAAATTAAAAATAACAATAATTATCTTTAGAAAAAAATTATTGTTCTGGCCTTGAGCTCGAATCGAACCTTGAATTATCTCCTAATAGTACAAAGCCAACGTGTTTCTGTAAATGAATGCATGGTCAGGTTATATCTCCGTCACATAATCAGTTTTTTATATAGATGAGTTTACCACAAGGTTATGCGTGATGTTCCCGAAATACTCCAGAAAAATTCCCGAAATTACCCTGACGAGATGCCGGACGGATCCCGAAAACCATCCACAACTGATGCCGGAAGGGTCCCCAAATGATCCCGAAATAGTCTCGAAATTACCTTGAGGGGATCCCGAAAAATGATCCCGGAAGTATCCCCAAATGATCCCTAAATACTACCGAAAAATTCCCGAAAAAACCCCAGAAATAACCCGGGACCATTTCCGTACTCCCGAGATTATATGAAGACAGTTTGGGATCTTTTTCCGGATGAAATCGGAACTATTTGAGGCAGTTGAAACCGTGTATGGAATCTTTTCGGTTACTTTTAGGATTATTTCAGGATTGTGCAAGAAATCGTTTCAAAATTTTTATAGATTAGATACTTTGAGACTATTAAACGACCGTTTCGGGATTATTTGAGGAACATTTTCGGGACTATTTCATATTTTTCTAAGATTATTTCGGAGACTGTGTTATTCACTGAAACAGCCATTGCACAGATATCAATTTTATAACAAAATTCAACTGTGCAAATAAACATAAGTGTATACATATAAACACACAATTACTAGGAAATTTTCTTTTGAAAAAGTATAGCAAACATTTTTTTTAAAACCACGTGCATTTCATTTCACTGGTATATGCGTCAATTAATTCCGTTTGTTTAACTAATTAAAAATTTCCATTATAGTTAGTAATGAAATAGGCATATTAGGCCCTTATATCACCCAAAAATTTCCACAAGCTATAATTGATCGAGGCGGCTGCCGTGGTGTTATGGTAGCATGCTCTGCTTACGTCCCCGAGGGTCCTGGGTTCAACTCCCGGGCAGAGTAGCATCAAAAATGAATAAAAAAGTTTTTCTAATCGGCGTCGCCTCTCGGAAGTGTTTAGCCTCAGTTAAAACTCATCTGCCTTGCAGATACCGTTCGCAGTAGGCGCAAAAGCATGTAGGTGTCGTCCCGCCAGTTGTTAGGAAAACTTAACAGAAGCACGATGCAAATTGGAAGATAAGCTCGGCCTAAAATCTCTTCGGAGGTTATCGCGCCTTGCATTTATTTATGTTATTTATAATAGACCGAGTGAAAAAAACACGAGTTTTTTGATGTGTAGACTTCACTTTAATTAGGATGTATTGTTGTTATTTAAAATTTCTGAAATTTTAACTGAAAGGTTATGAATCGACGGGATCCCGGCCGGATCACAAAACAATCCTGAATTGATATTTTAAGGGTACGCAAATGTTCCCGAAATAATCCAGAAAAATTCCCGAAATTAACCCGACGGGATGCCGGATGGATTACGAAAACCATCCACACCTGATAACGAAAGGGTCCCAAAATGATCCCGAAATAGTCTCGAAATTACCTTGACGGGATCCCGAAAACCATCCAGAAATTATCTCGGCATACTCCCGAAAATGTCCCGAAATAACACCGACGGGATCCCGGACGGATCCCCAAAACTATCCAGAAATGATGCCGGATGGGTCCCCAAATGATCCCGAAATAGTCCCGAAACGACCTTGACGGGAAACCAAAAACCATCCAGAAATTATCTCGGCATACTCCCGAAAATGTCCCGAAATAACACCGACGGGATCCCGGACGGATCCCCAAAACTATCCAGAAATGATGCTGGAAGGGTTCCCAAATGATCCCGGAATAGTCCCGAAATGAACTTGACGGGATGCCGAAAGTCATCCAGAAATGATACCGGAAGAAGCCCAAATTATCCCGAAAAAGTCGCGAAATAACCCTGATGGGATCCCGAAAGCCGTCTAGAAATGACACCGGTCGCATCCCCTAATGATCCCGGAATAGTCCAAAAAATATTCCGAAAGGACACCGACGGATTTCGAGAACCATCCAGAAATCATCCTTGAAGGGTCCCCAAAATATCCCGAAATAGTCCCGAGAAAGTTCCGAAATAATCCTGACGGAATCCCGGACGAATCCCGAAAACTATCTATAAATGGTCCCAAAAGAATCCCCAAATTATTCCGAAATAATCACGGACGGATCCCAGAAACCATCCAGATATCATCCCCAAAGAGTCCCCACATAATCCCAAAATGACCCTGACGGGATCCGAGATGGATCCCGAAACCCATCCAGAACTGATGCCGGAAGGGTCCCCAAATGATCCGGAAATTGTCTCGATATTACTTTGACGGGATTCCGAAAACCATCCAGAAATGATCTGGGAATACTTCCGAAAAAGTCCCGCAAAAACCACGACGGGATCCAGGACGAATCCCGAAAACCATCCAGAAATGTGCCGGAAGTGTCCCCAAATGATCCCGAAATAGTCGCACAATATCCTTGACGGAATCCCGTAAACCATCCAGAAAGGATGCCGGGAAGATCCCCAAATGATCCCGAAATATTCCCGAAAAAGCCCGAAAACTATCCAGAAATGATCCCGAAATGAACCTTGAGAGGATCCCGGACGGATCGCGAAAATCATCCAGAAATGATCCAGGACAATTCCCGAAATAACTCCTGCGGGATCTGGGACGTATCCCGAAAATCATTCAGAAATTATTTCGGAAGGGGGCGGGGCGAAGGGTCTCACTGCTCGCTTTGTAAGCCCTCCATTTATTTGACCCATTGTGCTTGTCATATTGGTGAAGGTCAGTAAACGTAAAGTTATAATGTGTAAAAATTATCAGAAAGCAATTGTTCGAAGGAGTCCATTTTCGAAAAAAATTTAGCCAGTAGACTATTGTCTATCTGTGTCCCAAATTTCATCAAAATCTGTATAGCCGCTCTGGCGTGATTCAGTCACAAAGCCAAAAAAATATAATAATTAAATTATAACTGTTCCTAGGGGGCGGGGACCTCCCCTTTTCAAAAGCATATAGCTAGTAGATCCTTCTAGACTATTGGCTACATGTGTGCCAAATTCCATCCAAGTCCGTCATGCCGTTCTTGCGTGATTGAGTCACCCAAACGTCTGGACATACATACAAACATCCAAACATCTTATTACGGTTGACTTGCGCCGAAAAGTATGCTAAGGCTTTTACTACATGCATAAAGTAGTAGATTTGTATGCGCTCTGCGTAAAGCTGGATGTTGTTCGAAACGCCTGATGATGATTTAGCTAATCACAGCCATGGTCGCGGATTTTTCTTTCCGGTTTCTTTTCCTCTTGGATACTGACGTTTGCGACGACAAGGTGGAAAAAAGCCAGTTTCACCAGAAACTAAATTTACAAGAAAGTGCGTTTGCTATATATGTTGTTAAACCGTAAGACGGTGAAATAAAGTCTCAATTGTCAAGGATTCAACGTATTTAAGCATATATTTCGTGAAATCGAAAACAAGAGAAGCAGATATAATTCGAAGGTGGTCGGCAATGAACATACGAAATTGTAGTCGCTATAAAATCCACGAAAATATTGGGATTAGTTGCATGGGAAGGGCCTCTCCGAGCCGTTTGAAACTAAACGAGGTTTCAGACAGGGTGACGCCCTATCGTGCGATTTCTTTAATTTGATGCTGGAGAAAATTATACTAGCTCTGGAATAATACTAACTGCTCTGGAATAATATTCTATAAAAGCGTGCAATTACTGGCGTATGCTGATGACATTGATATCATCGGCCTAAACACCCGTGTCGTTAGTTCTGCTTACTCCAAACTGGAAAAAGAAGCGGTAAAGGTGTGTTTGATGACTAATGAGGACAAAACGAAGTACCGCTGTTATCGAGCAAAGAGTCAGCGTATATGCGCCTTGGCAACCACGCTACTGTTGGCAACCATAATTTCGAAATAGTAAAAGACTTCGTTTATTTGGGAACAAGCATCAACACTAGCAACAACATCAGCACTGAAATCCAGCGAAGAATCAATCTTGCCAAAAAATGCTACTTTGGACTAGGTAGGCAATTGAACAGTAAAGTCCTCTCTCGGCAAACGAAAATCATACTCTACAAGTCACTTATCGTATCCGTCCTGCTATATGGGGCAGAAGCATGGACCATGACAACAGCAGATGAAGCGGCTGTGGGAGTGTTCGAGAGAAAAGTTCTTCGAAAGATTTATGGACCTCTACGCGTTGGCGATGGCGAGTACCGAAGAAGATTTAACGATGAGCTGTACGAGCTATACGCAGACATCAACATAGTCCAGCGAATTAAAACGCAGCGGCTGCGCTGGCTAGGCCATGTTATGCGAATGAAAGATGATGCTTCGACCAAGAAAGTGTTTCTATCGGAACCCGCCCCGGAACCCGCCCCACTCCGTTAGAAGGACCAGGTGGAAAACGATTTAAACTCCCTTGATGTGACCAATTGGCGCCGGTTGGCAGAGAGAAGGAGCGACTGGCGCGCCTTGTTGGACGAACATAACCGTTTACACGGTTAAGCGCCAATTCAGTAAGTAAGTTGCATCGAGCCATTTATCGGAGGCAGCAGTCACTTACTGCTGGAAATACTTCGAGTGGTGCAAGTCAACTCCGCGCAAAACTATTACATTAAAGAGTAAGACTCCAAACGGAATAACCCAGCGGGTCAGGGGGTTAGAATATACCCGCGGTAGGTATGCCTGTCGTAAGAGGCGACTAAAATACCGGATTGGCCTGAAGGTTTAATGTGGCCATATAAATCGTTCCCGAGATGGTCGGGCCAGCACCTTAATGATGCTGTGTTACCGGAGCGTACCGGATCTGTAAACGGCAAAGGACCATCACATCGATCACTCCCTAAACCTTCGGGGAGCAACCGTATCGCTACAACAACAACAACAACAACAACTCCAAACGGAAACATCAAACTAACACATGGTGTAATCCATTAGTATAAATTTCATATCTATGCAATCAGTTTGTAGATATTATATGTTTATCATTTTTAATTCAGTCGTGAGTGACATTGAAATAATTTCTAAAAAATTCGTAGATATAAGTCAAACGGGATCGGGAGAAATTGGGTTTTAAGTGATGAGCGGGGAGGGCAGTGTAGTGTAGGAAGCAGTTAGAAGGGCACAACCCTATTCAGCTTCGGCATGCTAGGATCAAGAGATGGGTTTGCGGATAGCGTTTTGAAGTTATATGCGCGATGATGAGAGCACCTACAACTCCTTTCACTCTAAGCACCCAAAATATATACACCCCATAATTGTAATAAAGATTAAGTTATCAAGAGTTGTATGAACAAGTAAAGGTGTCTAAGTTCGGGTGTAACCGAACATTATATACTCAGCGTGAGCTTCAATTGTACATTTCATTTCAGATGAATTTATTTTCTACATAACACGTGGCACCGCCCGTTTAAAAAAAATGACTCCCCATTTCCTCTTACAATAAAACTTGATAAGTGAAATATCATTGATTCGAAACTATTTTTTGCTAAGTTATACCTTATTATTCTAGTCTACGACCCTTTTAAACTTGTTTTATATCTAAGTTGCCGTGGTCTTTAATCGTCCATTTTTACTAGAAATCTTTTCTGCTGTAAGGAAAATATGTGTGCAGAATTTCATTACGATATGTTAATATTTCTTCGAGTTATGGCTCCCGAAACATAGAAAATTGCTTAGTCATAAAAGGGGCGGTCCCACGCCCATTTTTTAAATTTGAAGTTTTTCCTATTGATTGTTATAAATTCGTTTGGGAAATGAAATACGATTGATATAAAGCTCTTTTTTGCAAAGATATAGCTTATTTTATTCGTCCACGATCCTTTTAAAAATCTTTTATATAAAAGTGGGCGTGGTCCTTAACCGATTTTGTTAATTTTACCTCAAAGCATTTGTTATAGTAAAGGCAACCTCTCCAAATTTTGTTACGATAGGTTTAACGATTTTTGATTTATGATTAATAATATTTGTAAAATTGATTTTATCACAAGTGGGCGGTGCCACGCCCATTTTAAAAAATTTTTATCAAGAGTCAATATCAGACCACGTGCCAAATTTCAACATTCTAGGTATATTATTTACTAAATTATAAGGTTTTTTGTGTTTTCCAAAATTTTATATATATAAAAAGTGGACGTGGTTATCATCTGATTTCGCTCATTTTCAATACCAATCTATTCTGGGTCCAGATAAGCCAGTGCAGCAAATTCGGTGAAGATATCTCAATATTTACTCAAGTTATCGTGCTAACGGACGGACGGACGGACATAGCTCAATCAAATTTTTTTTCGGTACTGATGATTTTGATATATGGAAGTCTATATCTATCTCGATTCCTTTATACCTGTACAACCAACAGTTATCCAATCAAACTTAATATACTCTGTGTGCAAAGCACGCTGAGTATAATAATAAACAATGAATTGCTAAAGAAGAATTAGTGTGTGATGAATTTATTATTATGGAGTTAGGACAGACGGACGTTAGGACGAATTTCACAGCCTTATTGAGCCAATTCAGAACATTAACGACGGATTCGACCGTATGGTAAGCTACGGATAATTGAGGGAGATGCGGATCACACTCTGTGTCTTAGAATTGAGTACGTAAATTTGTTTTTCTTTATTGTCAGCGCTGTGAGATGAAGGCCCAAAACAACCCACAGACTCCGACGAGCAGAGCCGTTCACTACAAGCGTACTCAATGGTCATCACGTTCTCAAGCGCGTTCGAGGATTTCGACACAGGTAACAATCTAAACATCCAAACTTTCGCATTTATAATATTAAATAAGATTAAGATAAGATTAAGATATATGCACGATTCAAGGTTTATATAGATGTTAGTCTAATAGATTGTGTCTTCTGGTTACTTACAGGACAATTTCGGCAGGACATTCCGGGACCATTTCCGTACTCCCGAGATTATATCAAGATAGTTTGGGATATTTTTCAAGATGAAATCAGAACTATTTGGGCCAGTTCGAAACCGTGTATGGAATCTTTTCGGGATTTCTTTTAGATTACCTTTAGGATTATTCCGTGATTGTGCGCGAAATCTTTTCAGAACTTTTTATAGATTGGATACTTTGAGACTAGCCGTGTTTTTTTTCACACGCGTATACGTTTACATTTGCGCGTACAAAAAATGCTTATCCTAGCTTAGATAATGCTTAGGAGACCCATCTAGCGGCAGTGGTTAAATAACTAGCTACAGCGCAGGGTGTACCGAAAAGCGGAGGCACAACCCTCTGATGGCCATAGGGTATAACATATAGCTGAATCAGTTGCGAAGAATTGTGGACATACATAGAATACATAGAATTGGTGTAGAGGGTGAAACATAGACACATATTTGAGTTACATCTGAGTAAAATGCGTATTGAAATTTAGTAGTACTAATTTTATGCGCAGCAATTTCAGAGGTGTATTTGTCGCTTAGCAGTCCAAGTTTAAGCGTAAACGTATATAGATGTAAAAAAAACACAGCTACTATTAAACGACCGTTTCGGGATTATTTGAGGAACATTTTCGAGACTATTTCAAATTTTTTTAAAATTATTTCGGGACCGTTTAGAGACTGTGTTATTCACTAAACCAGCCACTGAAGAGATATAAATTTGATAACACAATCCAACTGTGCAAATAAACATAAGTATATACATATAAACACATAATTACTTGGAAATTTCCTTTCGAAAAAGTATAACAAAATGTTTTCTTAAAGCCACGTTCATTTCATTTCAATGGTATATGCGTCAAACAATTCCGTTTTTTTAGCTAATAAAAAATTTCCATTATAGTTATTAATCAAAGGCAACTTTGTGGGCACCCTGCGCGATGTTCTGCGGGGCTACCTGGATACTGTGGCTAGGTGGGCTGAATCATGTGGATTGGCGGTCAACCCGGGAAAAATGGAATTGGTTCTTTTTACAAGGAGATATAAGATGCCCAATTTCAGAATTCCCTCGATTGGAAGGGTACCGTTGGTACTTTCTGATAGGGTTAAATATTTGGGGATTGTTTTGGACAAGAAACTGTCCTGGAGACCCAATGTGGAAGATCGGGCCAGTAAGACCGCCATTGCCTTGTCTGCTACAGAGGGGCTATCGGAAAGAGATGGGAACTCTCGCCAGGAGTAGTGCACTGGCTTTATGAGATGGTGGTCAAACTGATTCTGCTATATGGGGTGCTGGTCTGGTGGAAAGCACTGGACACGGCGAGCACCTCCAAAATGTTAATATCCGTGCAACTGACGGCGCTGATTGGTATCAGTGGCGCTCTCAGAACAACACCTACCTTGGCACTGAACGTCATGCTGAACATATACCCCGTAGATACTGCGGGAAAGGCGGCCGCGGCAAAGTCGTTGGTCAGGCTTCGTGATATGGGATATCGGCTTCGTGGCTGCGGACGCCCTAGCCTCCTTACCAGTTTCGACTTTATCCCGGACAGAACGGACTATTGTATGCCGATAACTGCTCTCTACACAACCTTCACCCCAGTCATTCCAGCGAGAGAGGAGTGGGGAAGAGGAATTATCTGGGGCATGGGACCGGTTAATTTGTTCACAGATGGGTCGAAGCTGGGCGGAAAGGTTGGTGGGAGGTCTTTTGTCAAGAGCTAAATGTAAGCCGCAAGTTTAAGTTGGCTGATCACTGCAGTGTATTCCAAGCGAAAGTTGCTGCGATTAAGGATGCGGTGGATGGAATGTTATCCAGTGCTACTACGGTTAGGGAATTTAACATCTACTCTGATAGCCAAGCGGCTATCAAGGCCTTTAGCTCAACTATAGTGCGATCGAGGGTGGTCTGGGAGTACCTGATCTCGCTTGCGATTGCATCGAATTATTTTACAATTAACATTATCTGGGTCCTGGGCCATAGTGATATCCCGGGTAACTGTCAAGCGGATCTCTTAGCCCGCATCGGTACAACTGAACCGGATGAGGATGGCTGTAGGGATTTCGGGATCCCGCTGGCCACCTGTGGATTGCTCCCCCACAGCTGGGCCTCTAGTCAGCTCAGCAAACGTTGGGCGGACACCACGTCTTGCAGGGTAGCAAGATCTTTCTGGCCGAAAGTGCATGGCAGGAGGTCTGCTGAAATAATTGGGTTCACTAAGGCTCACCTATCAATGGTCATTGGGGTTTTAACAGGTCACTGTCCCATGGGTATCCATGCGGTACGTCTCAATTTACTAGAAACTCCATCCTGCTGCAGCTGTATGGAGGATGATGAGGTGGTAGCACCAAATCACTTTATGCTTGACTGCCCAGCTTTTGCCAGAACTAGGCGAAAGTACTTCGGTCGCGACTCACTTGGATCTCCCGAGGAATTATCCAAAGTGGAAATCGGTATCATTCGGAGCTTAATCGTTGCTACCCAACGATTCTCTTAGTAACTAGATCTAAGTCACCGTTATTTTTGGTGTATGTGGTATCACAACGGACCTCCGTGTTGTCCAAGAGAGTTACCCTTATCAGGGCAGCTACCACCTAACCTAACCTATTAATTAAATAGTCTTATTAGTCTCCTATATCACCCAAATATTTCCACAAGCTATAATTGATCGATGCGGCCGCCGTGGTGTTATCTGCCTACCACCCCGAGGGTCCTGGATTCAACTCCCGGGCAGAGTAGCATCAAAGATGAAGAAAAAAGTTGTTTAATTAGAAACAAGTTTTTCTAATCGGCGTCGCCTCTCGGAAGAGAGTATTCTACTCCGAACGTATTTCTGCCATGAAAAGCTCCTCAGTGAAAACTCATCTGCCTTGTAGATGCCGTTCGGGGTAGGCGTAAAAGCATGTACATAGGTGTCGTCCCGCCAATTTTTAGGAAAAACAAGTAAGGAAGGCTAAGTTCGGGTGTAACCGAACATGACATACTCAGCTGTAAGCTTTGGAGACAAAACAAGAGAAAATCACCATGCAGGAAAATGAACCTAGGTAACCCTGGAATGTGTTAGTATGACATTGGTATCAAATGGAAGGTAATAAAGAGTATTTTAAAAGGGAGTGGGCCATAGTTCTATAGGTGAACGCTTTTTCGAAAAATCCCCATAAAGGTGGACCAGGGGTGACTCTAGAATGTGTTTGTACGATATGGGTATCAAATGAAAGGTGCTAATGAGAATTTTAAAGGGGAGTGGGCCTTAGTTCTATAGGTGGGCGGCTTTTCGAGATATCGCCATAAAGGTGGACCAGGGGCGACACTGTAATTCACCCCTCCATTTTCGAAGAAAAATTAGCCAGTCGACTATTTTCTATCTGTGTCCCAAACTTCATCAAAATCCGTGTAGCCGTTCTGGCGTGATTCAGTCACAAAGACGAAAAAATATAATAATTAAATTATAACTGTTCCTAGGGGGCGGGGACCTCGCGCTTTTCAAAAATATATAGACAGTACATCCTTCTGGACTAATGGCTATATGTGTGCCAAATTTCATCCAAATCCGTCATGCCGTTCTTGCGTGATTGAGTCACAAAGCCAAACGTCTGGACATACATACAAACATCCAAACATCTAAACATCCAAACTCTCGCATTTATAATATTAAATAAGATTAAGATTAAGATGTATGCTCGGTTCAAGGTTTATATAGATGTTAGTCTAAAAGCTTGTGTCTTCTGGTTACTTACAGGACAATTTCGGCATCATTCCGGAACAATTTGCGTACTCCCGAGATTATATCAAGACATTTTGGGATATTTTTCAGGATGAAATCGGAACTATTTGGGTCAGTTCGAAACCTTGTATGGAATCTTTTCGGGGCTTCTTTTAGATTACCTTTAGGATTAT
Organism: Eurosta solidaginis; assembly: GCF_040869045.1. Lineage (NCBI taxonomy): Eukaryota > Metazoa > Arthropoda > Insecta > Diptera > Tephritidae > Eurosta > Eurosta solidaginis. Next base: position 192,695,670 of record NC_090323.1, read on the forward strand.
TTCGGGATTGTGCACGAAATCGTTTCAGAACTTTTTATAGCTTAGATACTTTGAGACTATTAAACGACAGTTTCGGGATTATTTGAAGAAAATTATCGGGACTATTTCAAATTTTTCTAAAACTATTTCGGGACCGTTTAGAGACTGTGTTCCAGATCATCTGGGGGCTGATAAAACTAACTATGTGAACCCTTTGTACTTTTCTGTATTTATTCACTAAAAATACAGCCATTGTACAGATATCAATTTCATAACGCAATTCAATTGTGCAAATATACCTACAATTACTAAGAAATTTTCTTTTGAAAAATTATAGCAACATTTTTTCTCAAAGCCACGTTCATTTCATTTGGCTGGTATATGCGTCAGTTAATTCCGTTTGTTTAGCTAATTAAAAATTTCCATATTAGGCTCCTATATCAGCTAAAAATTTCCACAAGGTATAATTGATCGAGGCGGCCGCCGTGGTGTTATGTTAGGCTGCTCTGCCTACGACCCTGAGGGTCCTGGGTTCAACTCCAGGTAGAGTAGCATCAAAAATGAAGAAAAAGTTGTTTAATTAGAAAAAAGTTTTCCTAATCGGCGTCGCCACTCGGAAGTGTTTAGCATACACACCGAATGTATTTCTGCCATGAAAAGCTCATCAGTGAAAACTCATCTGCCCTGCAGATGCCGTTCGGAGTAGGCATAAAAGCATGTAGGTGTCGTCCCGCCAATTTTTAGGAAAAATTAAAAGGAACACGACGCAAATTGGAAGATAAGCTCGGCCTTAAATCTTCTCGGAGGTTATCGCGCCTTGCATTTATTTATGTTATTTATAATGGAACGAGTGAAAACAAACAAGATTTTTTGTTGTGTAGACTTGACTTTAATTAGGATGTATTGTTGTTATTTAAAGGTCAAAACAATCCAGAATTGATCTCTTAAGGGTACGCAAATAATCCAGAAATATTCCCGAAATTACCCCGACGGAATGCCGAATGGATCCCGAAAACCATCCAGAACTGATAACGAAAGGGTTCCCAAATGATCCCAAAATAGTATCGAAATGACATTGACGGGATCTCTAAAGCCATCCAGAAATGATCCCGGAAATATACCCAAATGATCCCCGAATACTCCCGGAAAAGTCCCGAAATAACTCCGTCGGGATTCCGGACGAATTCCCAAAACCATCCACAAATGATGCCGCAAGGGTCCCCAAATCATCCCGAAATAGAAATGATACCGGCAGCATCCCCAAATGATCACGGAGTAGTCCCAAAAATATTCCAAAATGACCCCAACGGGTTCCCGGGTGGATCCCCAACACCATCCAGAAATAATGCTGGAACAACCCCAAATCAACCCAAAAAAGTCGCGAAATAACGGCTCCCGGAAACTATCCAGAAATGATCCCGTAAGAATCCCGAAATAATCCAGAAAAAGTCACTAAATGACCGCGACGGGTTTCCCTAAACCATCCAGAAAGCATCCCTGAAGGGATCCCGATGAATCCCGAAAACCTTCCAGAAGTGATGTCGGAAGGGTCGCCAAATGATCCCGTAATACTCCGTTGACGGGATCCCGAAAACCATCCAGAAATGATCCCGGAATACTCCTGAAAAAGTCCCGAAATAACCCCGACGGCATCCCGGACGGATAATGAAAACTATCCAGAAATGATGCCGGAAGGGTTCCCAAATGATCCCAAAATGACCTTGACGGGATCCCGAAAACCATCCAGAAATCATCCTTGAAGGGTCCCCAAATGATCGCGAAATAGTCCCGAGAAAGTTCCGAAATGATCCTTACGGAATCCCGGACGAATCCTGAAAACTATCCAGAAATGCTCCCGAAATAATCCCCAAATTATCCCGAAATAATCCCGGACGGATCCCAGAAACCATCCAGATATGATCCCCAAAGGGTCTCCAAATAATCCCGAAATGACCCTGACGGGATCCGAGATGGATCCCGAAAACTATCCAAAACTGATGCCGGAAGGGTTCCCAAATGATCCGGAATAGTCTCGAAATTACCTTGACGGGTTTCCGAAAACCATCCAGAAATGATCTGGGAATACTCCCGTAAAAGTCCCGCAATAACCCAGACGTGATCCAAGGCGAATGACGAAAACATCCAGAAATGATGCCGGAAGTGTCCCCAAATGATCCAGAAATACTCCCGAAAAGGGCCCGAAAACTATCCAGAAATGATCCCGGAAAGATCCCCAAATGATCCAGAAATACTACAGAAAAACTCCCGAAAAATATCCAGAAATTATCCCGGAATGGTCCCTAAATGAACCTTGAGACGATCCCGGGCGGATCGCGAAAATCATCCAGAAATGATCCAGGAAAAGTCCCGAAATAACTCTTACGGTATCCCGGACGTATCCCGAAAATCATTCAGAAATTATTTCGGAAGTGGAAGAGGGAGGGGGTTGGGGCGGAGGGTCTCACTGCTCACTTTGTAAGCCCTCGATTTATTTGACCCATTGAGTTTGTAATATTGGTGAAGGTCAGTAAACGTAAAGTTATGATGTGTAAAAATTATCAAAAAGCATTGTTCGAAGGGGTCGTGGGAATTTTCCCCTTTCCATTTTCGAAAAAAATTTAGCCAGTAGACTATTGTCTATCTGTGTCCCAAATTTCATCAAAATCCGTGTAGCCGGTCTGGCGTGATTGAGTCACAAAGACAAACATCCAAACTTTCGCATTTATAATATTAAATAAGATTGAGATTAAGATAAGATTAAGATATATGCACAGTTCAAGGTTTATATAGATGTTAGTCTAAAAGATTGTGTATTCTGGTTACTTACAGGACAATTTCTGCATCATTCCGGGACCATTTCCGTACTCCCGAGATTATATGAAGACAGTTTGGGATATTTTTCAGGATGAAATCGGAACTATTTGGGGCAGTTGAAACCGTGTATGGAATCTTTTCGGAACTTCTTTTAGCTGACCTTTAGGGTTATTTCGGGACTGTGCACTAAATCGTTTCAGAACTTTTTATAGATTAGATACTTCGATACTATTAAACAACCGTTTCGGGATTATTTGAGGAAGGTTTTCGGGTCTATTTCAAATTTTTCTAAGACTATTTCGGGACCGTTTAGAGACTGTGCTCCAGATCTTCTTGGGGCTGATAACACTAATTAAGTGAACTCTTTGTACTTTTCTGTATTTATTCAATAAAAATACGGCCACTGTACAGATATCAATTTGATAACACAATTCAACTGTGCAAATATACCTACAATTACTAGCAAATTTTCTTTTGAAAAATTATAGCAAAATGTTTTCTCAAAGCCACGTTCATTTCATTTCGCTGGCATATGCGTCAATTAATTCCGTTAGTTTAGCTAATTAAAAATTTCCATTATAGTTATTAATGAAGTAGGCTTTTTAGGCTCTTATATCACCCAAAAATTTCCACAAGTTATAATTGATCGATGCGACCGCCGTGGTGCTGTTGTAGCATGCTCTGCCTACCACCCCGATCATCCAGGGTTCAATTTCCGGGCAGAGTAACGTCAAAAATGAAGAAAAAGTCCCGAAATGACCTTGACGGGATCACGAAAACCATCCAGAAATGATCGCGGAAGGATCCCCAAATGAACCCGAAATAATCCAGAAAAATTCACGAAATGACGCCGACGGAATTCCGTAAACTGTCCAGAAAGGAGCCCTGAAGGGACCCAAAATGATCCCGAAATAACCCTGACGGGATCCTGGACGAATCCCGAAAACTATCCAGATATTATGCCGGAAGGGTCCCCAAATTATCCCGCAATAGTCCCGAAACACCATGATGGGATCCCGAAAACCATCCAGAAATGATCCCGAAGGATCTGAAAATGATCCCAGAATACCGACGAAATAACCCCACGGGATCCCGCACGGATCCCGAAAACTATCCAGAAATTATCCCGGAAGTGTCTTAAATGATCCCGAAATAGTCCCGCAATTACTCTGACGGGTACCCGACGGATACCGAAAATCATCCAGAAATGATACCGGAAGAGTCCCCAAATGATCCCAAAACAGTCCCGAAATTACCCCGACGGGTTCACGAAAACCATTCAAATGATCCCGGGATACTCCCGAAAGTCACGAAATAACTCTCACGGGATCACGGACAGATCCCGAAATGATGCCGGAAGGATCCCCAAATGATACCAAGATAGTTTCGAAATGACCCTGACAGGATCCAGAAAACCATCCAGAGATGATCCTGGAAGTATCCCCAAATGATCCCGGAATACTCCCGAAAAGTCCCGAAATAGCCCCGACGGGATCGCGGACGAATCCCGAAAACCATCCACAAATTATACCGGGTTCCCAAATGATCCCGAAATTACCTTGACGGAAATAACAGCGACGGGATCCCGAAAACTATCCAGAAATGATCCCGGAAGGATCCCCAAATGCTCCCGGAATACTCACGAGATACCGGACACATCCCGAAAACTATCCAGAAATGTGTGCCAAAAGGGTCCCCAAATTATCCCGGATAAGTCCAACGACCAGAGATATGCCCCCCCCCCCCCCCCCCTACCAAGAAGATGGAGACTTTTTGTGCGTCTCGCGTCCCATTCAGGCCACACGAGCTTAGAGTGGTAGCAGGATTCAGGACTGCACCATCTGACCTCCGGTTGCCTAAGGAAAATCCCTTTCAAAGTGAGCTTACAGCGCTACATCGGCATGCTCAATCCCTTCCAGGACGACGAAAGCAAAACGGTTGTGTCCCCTCTTGCAAGTTCGTCAGCCAGCTCATTGCCTGGTATATTCGAGTGTCCATGCACCCATAGCAGACTGAGGGAAGTTTGCTCAGCGATATCTTTAAGAGAGTTGCGGCACTTCTCTACTGCCCTGGACTCACATGTGACTGATCCAAGTGCTTTTAGTGCAGCCTGGCTGTAAGATTAAATACAAATTTGGTTATAGCCATGCGCAGCCTTCCCCAGGTGATCAGCGGTCTCCTTTATAGCAGCCACCTCCACCTGAAAGACGCTGCAATGATCGGATAAGCTAAATGATAGATTCCACCCTAGTTGAGGTGCAAAAACACCGCTACCCACCTTATTATCCAGTTTGGAGCCATTAGTATATATCTGCAGCCTATCGGTCAGGTCCGCCGGCTCCTTTAACCAATAATCCCTATCCGGGATAATAACCTCGTTCTTCATATTGAAAAATACAGTCCGAGCGCAATAGTCCGACGAAGGCGAATCCAGATACTTAAGGATGGCTGCATGGCCATCCGCATTGTCTCTCCATCCTGATAACTCTCGCAGCCGCAGAGCAGAAAAGGCCGCACATTACTTGGCCATTAAATCTATTGGCAACACATTAAAAATATTGTCCAGCGCCTCCGCAGGGGTGGTGCGCAGAGCACCCTCCAGATTAGAGCACTTCTTTGTACCTTCTGGGATACCGTAGGTTTGATTTAGTATCTAAACTCGTCCACCAGACCACTGCCCCGTATAAAAGAATTGGCCTAACCACAACGGTGTAAAGCCACAGGGTAATATCCGGTGATAATCCCCATCTTCGCGCAACAGCTCCCCAACAGCTGTACAGTGCCACCGTTGCTTTTTTCACACGCTCCTGAGCGTTTTCCCTCCAGGATAGTTTCCTATCCAAAACTACTCCTAGGTATTTGGCAGAGTCCTTCAGCGTCAGGGTCATATCCGCTAGCACCGGCAGCTGCAACGCAGGTATCTTATATTTCCTGGTGAACAGAACCAGTTCAGTTTGGCTGAATTGATCGATAGACCTTTCCTCCTGGTCCAGTTCTCCACCAGTCTCAACTTTGCTTGCATTATATCGCATAGTGTCTGCCGAAACTTCACGCTAACTAACAGCGCAAGGTCATCTGCATATGTGATTACCTTGCTGCATCCGTCTTTCTCAAGAAGAACCAAGAGCTCATTAAGTGTGGCAACCCATAGAAGTGGAGAAAGTACCCCCCCTGCGGGGTGCCTCTCCGTATGTATTTGACCACCGTTAAACCAGCCAGGTCGGCATGCACCTTTCTTCGCCACAGTAACTGCTGAACAAGTTTCACTAGCCCCGAATCGGCCCAAGCCGATTAGTGCATCAGTTATCGCAGAGGGCGTAACGTTGTTGAAAGCTCCCTCAATGTCGAGGAAAGCTATGAGTGTGAATTCCTGGAACGCCAAGGATTTCTCGATCTGGGAGACAACTGCATTTAAGGCCGTCTCCGTCGACTTCGCTTTCATATACGCATGCCGGGATGTTGATAACTTTCCCTCCAAGGACTCCCTTAATGAGGAGTCCATTAACCTCACGAGTGTCTTCAGCTGAAAGGATGACAGACATATCGGTCTGAAGTCGCGTGGCCAGTCCTTTCAGCTTTTGGTATAAAGGTGACCCTTGAATCGTTCCAACCCCGTGGAATATAGTTAAGAGCACAAACTCCTTTGAAGATGTTATACAACCACAAAGAACTCAGCTCGATTGTTTGCTGGAATTGTACCGGAGCCAATCCATCCGGCCCTGATGCTTTGAAGGGGTTTAACGACATTATAGCCCATTTAATTTTACTCATTGTAATGAACTTCCCCTCATACGGCTCATCAGTGTGTGTCTCCCTCCAGTTCTTTACTTCATCACTAGCACCCGGAAAGTGCGTACTCAGGAGCAGGCAAAGGGTGCTCTCTGCCGAATCCGTTCATGTCCCATCAGATCCTTGCAGGCATCCCGGGACACATTTTGGAGCACCAGAGAGCACCTTTCTGAGCCTATACCCCTCAGGCACCGTCTCCATTTCGCTACAAAACTTCCGCCAGGAGGTCCTCTTCGACGACCTTAGCAGTTTCTTATAGTCCCCTAGGATCATCTTGTATGCATCCAATTTTTCAGCCTCTCTGGAGGCTTTAGCAAGATTGAATGCTTTCCGACATGCCTTGCGTAGAATGTCTATGTCCCTGTTCCACCATGGTGTTTTGGTCTTACCCCTAGATTGTTTCCTAGGACAAGCCTTATCAAGAGCCTCCCTGCATGCCTTCGTGAATGAGTGAACCATATTATCCAGCTCAGAAGAGTTCTGGGGTATATGAACACTAAATCCTGAGAGCCTCTTTTGAAGCTCCTCACTGTAGATAAGCCAGTTGGCGTTTTTAAGATTCCTATGCCGGACAGTTTGGAGCACGACCCCGCCGAGGTCGAAGCGGACAAATCTATGATCCGAAAAAGAGTGGTCATCAAGCAACGTCCAATTTTTTATCATAGATTCCCCGCTGCCCTAGATCAGGGTGACGTCCAGAACCTCCTGTCGGCTCTTAATGGCAAACGTAGGTACCGAACCCCTATCACAAATCTTAAAGTTATGATAAATAACCAAATCAAAGGGTGACTCACCCCTCTCGTTCGTGTCTCCACTGCCCCACACCTCGTCGTGCGCATTGACATCTCCCGCTAGTAGTAGTGGCCCCTTTGCATCCCGAGCTATCTTTCAGACTAGCTCCGTCGGAGCTGACTCCTCGTGAGGAAAGTAAAAGGACGTCAGTGTAATATCCGTACCACCGACCGTCAACGTCATAGTTGTAGCATCCTCGTCGCTAAACTGGGGGAGAAAAAGAAAATTTAGTTCAGATTTTACCACGATGCAAACTCTCGGTTTCCCATGTGTGGCACCACTCACCAACGTCAATGCAGCTTTCAGCCCGCAAATCTTATGTCCTACTATCCAAGGCTCTTGGATAAGGGCTATATCAGCTGCTCCTCTGGAAAACTGGAGCAGCAGCGCAGCAGAAGCTGCTTTACAATGGTGGAGGTTGATTTGTAGGACCCGCACTAGGCTGAGCACCGACCAACTCAACCACTGTCAATTCGCCGTCTTCATCAGACATTGGGTCCTCTCCAGTGTAACCACTAAGCCTGTCCATCGTTAGCGAGGAGATCGAAGACGCGTCCCCGCCCAACGTGTCATCCACCGGACTAACCGTGTTTTGTTCTGCGTCCTCCTCCTCCTCGGAAATACCCAGTCCCAGAGCCGCGAGGCAGGGCAGTCGCATAGACAATACAAGTAGGCCCAAAGCTGTAAGACAGATAGGCCGCAATAGCGAGGTCGCAACTACCTCGAAAGCTGCGAGTCAGAGGGAAGTTCCAACTACGGAAGTAGGAGATAAGCCAAAGGGAGTTAATGCTAAGACTCCGGCTTTCTCGGAGGTGCCAAAGGTAGTTAACACTTAGAGTCCGGCTTTTCCCGAGAATACGAGTGATGTGGCAAAGCAGTCACTCACTGTGGCGCTGGTTGATTGTAGCAATCCTTTCGGACAGATGGCTACTGAAAGGTGGAGATCTGTAGAAAGGGAACCTATTAGCTTAATGTTTAAAATGATGCGGGAACAACCAAGTAAGCCCCTTCCATCCTTTGAATTGGGGAGGAAGGTCAGTTCTACATCTTCTAAATAAACAAGCAGGCGGAGGATATATTGTACACGCAGCTTGGAAAAGTGTCATTTGGTACAGGCAAAATTTGAAAATTTATATGCGACTCAGGAAAAGAAGTCCCGAGGATAAAAATCCTAACACGCTAGAAGTGGGCGAAGTCGAAAAGGACCTCTAAAGCCTAGGGGAAAAAATACAGGTGGAGGTAGCCGACGTCACCACAAAGGAGTTAGAAGAGGACCAACAGCCAGATGGTGCTGTGAGTCGCAGGAACACCCGGCACAACAGTTACAAGATGCTGAAGGGGGCTTCGACCACTCTAAACCAAAAGGGCAATGGCAAGGGGAGGACGACGAAGGTGCTAGAGAGGGACAAACAGCCCAATGGTGCCGCGAGTCCTACAGATAAACCTCCAACACAGTAAAGTGGCGTCGAGCGAACTCCTCCTAACACTTGAAGAGGGTTCGTTTGACGTGGCGCTGATCCAGGAGCCGTGGCTCTCTTTGGGTGGAAAGGTTTCTGGACTTAGCATGCGAAGATTTGGCTTTTACTGCGCGCAAACGGAAGAATGGCTGCGTGCAGTAATGGTAAGGAAACAGCTGCATTCATATATGCTGCCTAATTACACTACTGAGGACCTCGTAGTGGTGGCCTTTGAGCAAAGGAATAAGCAGGCATTTATCCTGGCATCCTGCTACATGGCCCATGCTGCGGAGATCCCACCGATGGAGTGCAAAACGCTAGTAGGAGTGCAAAAGGCTAGGACGAAGTGCGCAAAAGGCGGTTAGTCATAGGCGCGGATGCAAATGCGGACCAAATGGGAGAAGCGAATGTCTATTTTGTTGCATCCTCCAAACCAATTTGCAGATAGCCAACAGGGAAAATGTCCCTACATACATTGGTCCAACATCCTGCAATGTTTTGGATATTACACTGAGCTCCGAACGTGATATATCAAGGTATGACTGGATGGTTCTTGATAGACCATCCTTCTCCGACCATGCGTATATCAGCTTCAGCATCTCCCTACAGAGGGTAGAGAACGGAGGAACCTTTAGAAACCCTAGGCCAGCGAACTGGACTAAATTCCAGAAACAGGTAGAAACAAAACTGGGATAACCCACAGAGGTTGCCAATGTGGAGGAACTGGAGGAGTCTAATGAATTCCTAACTAAGACGCTTATGACTGCGTATAACAAAGCTTGCCCTCTAAGAAGATTCAGAGGAAAAGCAAAGCCGCCATGGTGGAGCAATTAGCTGAGTCTTCTAAGAAGACAGGTAAAAGAAATGTTTAAGCTAGCAAAGACCGCGGGAAGCGAAGCGTGTCGAGACGAGCACAGGGATCTACTGAGGATCTACCAGCGTGAAATTTCCAGGGCGAATAGAATCTCATGGAAAAGTTTCTTTACGGACATAGAGTGCTCCAGCGGAACAGCATGGTTGAGAAATGTCTTAGCAAAGGGAAATATAGTGCAGGGACTAATAAAGAAAGCGAACGGGGAATGGTCACGTAATAGTGAGGAATCCCTTGAGGTGCTTCTCGATACATATTTCCCGTCGGGAGATTGTTTATAAAAGCCAGCAGACAGCACTCACATTTCGATCACGGATACGAAGCTTGCTCCGTAGATGTCCCAATTAGACTGGGCGAGATTAAGCAAAGGCGAGAGGTGCACATGATCGACCAAGCAGGAAAGGCGTGAGTTCAAGCGCGGGGCTGTAAAGTGTCGAAGATTATGTGTAGGTCTTACAACCTTAGACTAACAAAGTTGCTTCTATCATTAAAAAGAGAGGACTGTAGACTCATGACGGGTATTCTAACTGGACACTGCCTTCTGGCGGCACATGCCTTTAAATTAGGCTTGGTCAGTGATAGCAGATGTAGGAAGTGCGGGCTGGAGGAGGAAACGATCGAGCACGTTCTGTACTCGTGCCCTGCGCTTGCCAGGCTAAGGCTCCAGCTATTAGGAGTGATACAGCTGTCATATCTAGAAGCAGCAAGTGGCTTAAGCCCTAGGAAGCTTTTAGTATTTGCCAAAAGGACGGAGTTATTTTATAATATAGGTCCATAGGGTTTTTCAGTTTGGTCGTTAAAACAAACTTCTGGTAACACTACGGAGTTATTCAGTCTATGTGAGCTCCTCATGGGCCGGCTAGTTCAACCTAACCTACTAGTTCTCATAGCTGGGATACCCAGGTACCACTAGTAGTTTTCACGTAAATAATAAGTAAGTTAGTAAATAACATGAAAAGGATTATAAGTTTTCAAATCTTAACACTAAGGACATTTATTTTTACAATGACTAAGGCAAATTGGTTTTCCGTAAGTGCTGCATACTCTATGAACTGCCTTGTGGTACCCGGGTGCCCAGCCATACGACTAAGAAGAAAAATTATTTATGAACAGGACCGTTAAACCGTACTATATTAGCATTAACACAACATGTGCAATTTAGTACGGTCTCGTTTTTTGATTGTGCATATGGGTTGGGCTAGCTTAAACTTAAGCTATTTTTATACTCAGTTGAGCAGAGCTCACTGAGTATAATAACTTTGATTGGATAACGGTTGGTTGTACAGGTATAAAGGAATCGAGATAGATATAGACTTCCATATATCAAAATCATCAGTATCGAAAAAAAATTTGATTGAGCCCCATGTCCGTCGGTCCGTCCGTCCGTTCCTCCGTTAACACGATAACTTGAGTAAAATTTGAGGTATCTTGATGAAATTTGGTATGTAGAGCACTCATCTCAGATCGCTATTTAAAATGAACGAAATCGGAATAAAACCACGCCCACTTTTTCGATATCGAAAATTTCGAAAAACACAAAAAGTGCGATAATTCATTACCAAAGACGGATAAAGCGATGAAACTTGGTAGGTGAGTTGAACTTATGACGCAGATTAGAAAATTAGTAAAATTTTGGACAATGGGCGTGGCACTGCCCACTTTTAAAAGAAGGTAATTTAAAAGTTTTGCAAGCTGTAATTTGGCAGTCGTTGAAGATATCATGATGAAATTTGGCAGGAACGTTATTCTTATTACTATATGCATGCTTAGTAAAAATTAGTAAAATCGGAGAACGACCACGCCCACTTAAAAAAAATTGTTTAAGTAAAATTTTAACAAACAATTTAATATCTTTACAGTATATAACTAGATTATGTCAACATTCAACTCCAGTAATGATATGGTGCAACAAAATACAAAAATAAAAGAAAATTTCAAAATGGGCGTGGCTCCGCCCTTTTTCATTTAATTTGTCTAGGATACTTTTAATGCCATAAGTCGAACAAAAATTTACCAATCCTGAAATTTGGTAGGGGCTTAGATTCTGGGACGATAACTGTTTTCTGTGGAAAGGGGCGAAATCGGTTGAAGCCACGCCCAGTTTTTATACACAGTCGACCGTCTGTCCTTCCGCTCGGCCGTTAACACAATAACTTGAGAAAAAATCGATATATCTTTACTAAACTCAGTTCACGTAATTATCTGAACTCACTTTGTATTGGTGTAATAATGGCCGAAATCCGACTATGACCACGCCCACTTTTTCGATTTCGAAAATTTCGAAAAATTAAAACAATGCCACAATTCTATACCAAATACGAAAAAAGGGATGAAACATGGTAATTGGATTGGTTTATTGACGCAATATATAACTTTAGAAAAAAACTTTGTAAAATGGGTGTGACACCTACCATATTAAGTAGAAGAAAATGAAAAAGTTCTGCAGGGCGAAATCAAAATCCTTTGAAATCATGGCAGGAATACTGTTCGTGGTATCACATATATAAATAAATTAGCGGTACCCGACAGATGATGTTCTGGGTCACCCTGGTCCAAATTTTGGTCGATATCTCGAAAACGCCTTCACATATACAACTACCACCACTCCCTTTTAAAACCCTCATTAACCTTTCATTTGATACCCGTATCGTACAAAGAAATTCTAGAGTCACCCCTGGTCCACCTTTATGGCCATTTCCCTAAATGGCGTCCATCCATAGAACTATGGCCTACTCTCTCTTAAAATGCTCCCTAACACATTTCATTTAATACCCATATCGTACAAACACATTCTAGAGTCAACCCTGGCCCACCTTTATGGCGATATCTCGAAAAGGCGCCCACCCATAGAACTATGGCCCACTCCCTTTTAAAATACTCATTAACACCTTTCGTTTGATACCCATATTGTACAATCGCATTCTAGAGTCACCCCTGGTCCACCTTTATGGCGATATCTCGAAAAGACATCCACCTATAGAACGAAGGCCCACTCCCTTTTAAAATACTCATTAAAACCTTTCACTTGATACCCATATCGTACAAACAAATTCTAGAGTCACCCTGCTCCACCTTTATGCCGATATCACGAAAAGGCGTCCACCTATAGATCTAAGGCCCACTCCCTTTTAAAATACTCATTAACACCGTTCGTTTGATACCCATATCGTACAAACAAATTCTAGGGTCACCCCTGGTCCACCTTTATGCCGATATCTCGAAAAGGCGTCCACCTATAGATCTAAGGCCCACTACCTTTTAAAATACTCATTAACACCGTTCGTTTAATACCCATATCGTACAAACAAATTCTAATGTCAGCCCTGGTCCACCTTTATGGTGATATCCCTAAATGGCGTCCACCTATAGAACTATGGCCCGCTCCCTCTTAAAATACTCTTTAATACCTTCCATTTGATACACGTGTCATACAAAAACATTCCAGGGTTACCCTAGGTTCATTTTCCTTCATGGTGATTTTCCCTTATTTTGTCTCCATATCTCTCAACTGAGTATGTAATGTTCGGTTACACCCGAACTGGCCTTCCTTTTTAAAATACAAGTGTAATAAATTTAATTAACCCGTACTAAATTAGTATTAAATGTTGTGCAATTCAGAACGGTCTCTTTTTTTGATTGGGCTGAAAAGGATGGGCTAGCTTAAGAGACCTACCATAAACATATAGCTTAGCTATGGTATGGTTATCACTAAGGCGTTATGCTATGGCATCAATAACAGAATACATTGATTTCTATACGGTTGATTGCAACAGCTGTTATACGGAGTTTACCAGACCCATAAAGTACTTGTTCCGAAATTTTCTTTTTATCTCATGGTCTATTTATTAACGAGGAAAGTTTAAAGCTAAGAATAAAGTTTGATCTCACAATCTAAGGCATTTGCATGTGTCACACTTTCATTGCAAATAATCAAAAATATTTTTTTTAAATCGCAATTATAAACATTTATTTGTAAGTTAAGCAGTGTGTTCTCCAGACGGGGAGTAATCTTCGTACGCATCGCAAGTAGCAGCGAACCTGTCACCGTCACAAGCAACGGCCACTTATGTAGCATTGTTGGTGCTTAGTTGTTTACATTTTTATTTATTTTATTAGCTGTGTTTTTTATTCTTCTATAGCTGTATTTCGTTGCTAACTAGTACAATTAAAACACTAGCTAGCTTACCGAATTGCATGGAAAGCAACAATAAAAAGTAATCGAGTTGAGTTGGCTAAGCGCTTTCAGGTGAAACCGCTTAGGTAATTGTCGACCTGATTGGTAGTGTTGTACAGTGTTGCATATTCAAAAATAGGGCACTATTGTGAACGAGCGAATGAAATGAACATACGAATGTGCAGATAAACAAAAATAACAAAATAACAGCGTGGCGGCAGGGTGACATACATACAAACAAACACACGCATTTTATGTATTTTGTTTTTGTAGTTCTCTGGTTGAGTGTCAAAAACATACTGCGCTAGAAGTAGAAATGTCCCAGCAGCGAAAAAAAGTAACAATTAGCTGATAAACCTCCACCATCTGTATGGTTTTGGCATAATTAAACTGTTTAGCTAGTTGAAGCGTTTTCTTCAAGCTCGCTTGAAAAAAAATACACCTTATATACGTTTACGCTTAAGCTTTATATGGACTGCTAAGCGACAAACTTTAAATACACCTCTGAAATTGCTGCGCATAAAATTTGTCCTACTAAATTTCAATACGCATTATACTCAGATGTAACTGAAATATGTGTCTCTGTTTCACCCTCTACACTAATTCTATGTATTCTATGTGTGTCCACAATTCATCGCAACTCATTTAGCTATATGTTATACCATATGGCCATCAGAGGGTTGTGTTTCCGCTTTTCGGTACACCCTGTGGCTGTAGCTAGTTATTTAACAACTGCCGCTAGATGGGTCTCCTAAGCATTATCTAAGCGAGGATAGGCGTTTTTTTTCACGCGCAAACGTAAACGTATACGCGTGTATAAAAAACACGGCTAGTGAAAAGTAGGATTATGTTCGGAGTATTTTTGAATCATCTACTGTTGATATAATCTGCGTGTCGGAAACTTGGTTCCACCCTGATATTCCGGACCAATTTTACTCCATTAAAAATTACAAGCTGTTCAGGAATGATCGGTCGGATAAAAAAGGAGGAGGTGTAGCTATATATTGTAGAGATTACCTAGATCAATCAATTGTGTTTTATTAAGTAGACAAAAAATCTTACATCTATAATTTTTAGCAAAACTTACAGAATATGGTAACTAAACCTTAATTCTACAACATGTTTTTTGTTATCACAGATTTTTCGCTACTTTTATAGGTAGCTATTTCGGAGGAAAAAAACTACTATGCAAAAACCTCCGCTATAAATCTTAGAAGCTAGTTTGATTATCGTTACATAAAATAATCCACCTTAATTATAAAGATTTGAGATTAAAGTATTGTCAGACATACTACAGCGTATTTTAAACCGTTCAGTCATTTTTTGAATTTGTTCATTTATCATATTTACATTCGACACCCTATGAAGTCTTCTAGTGGAAAACTCCCAAGGTAGCCCTAGCATCATTTTAAGAACTTTGTTTTGGCATATTTGCAATTTTTTAATATGCTAGTTTGCAGTTATGCCCCATGCTGGGCAAGCATATAATATTATAGATAGGAAAATGGAATTGTAGATTACTAATTTATTTTCCTTGCTCAAATTGGAGTTCCTATTAATAAGAGGGTATAGCATTTTGATAGCTATATTAACTTTTTCTGTTATATATTTAACATGATCGCTGTGAGTTTTTTTATCAAAAATTACTCCGAGGTACTTAACAGATTTCTCCCATGGTATTTGATGAGTGCCTAGCCTCAACCTGGTGCTAGGTAGATAACAAGGACTTCTTTTTCTGGTGAAAAAGATGGCTTGTATTTTTCCAGCATTCAGCTTAATTTTCCAATTATGCATATAGTCAGAAATACTACGTACCGCACGCTCCAGTTTTGCTACAATTTCATCGCCGATTTCATGCGAATAGAATATACCAATATCGTCAGCGTACATAGCATATTGGCAATTTTCAACTTGTGGAAAACCTGAACAGTAAATAATATATAACAGGGGGCCAAGTACTGATCCCTGAGGAACTCCAGCGGGTAATTCAATTAAGTCAGAGTATTCCTTATTCAAACATACACTGTAATAACGATTGGCCAAAAAACTTTTTATCAGCTTCACGATATGCAGAGGAAAGTTAAAGCTGATTAACTTATGAATCAATCCATCATGCCAGATTGAGTTAAAGGCCTTTTCAATGTCAAATAATATTAAACCAGTAGACTTCCTGTCACCAAAACTAGTTTTTACATAATTGGATATGCGTTTTACCTGATGCGTTGTACTGTGGTACTGCCTAAATCCGAATTGTTCATATGGCAAAATTTGGTATAAGTCAATAAATAGACATAATTTGTGTTTTATGACTTTTACAAAAATTTTAGATAGGGAACTTAGGAGGCTTATAGGTCTATAACTTTCAGCAATATTGTTTGGTTAACCTGGCTTCCAAATAGGTATAATTTTGGCTGTTTTCCAGGTCTTGGGAAAATATTGCAATTTAAGGCAAGAATTTATAATATACGTGAAATACAGCACTTCTTCCCAAGGCAGATACCTTAACATAATATTTTTAATTAATGGCGCCTGGTATATAAGGTCTTGAACCTGCTCTTCTGTTACGTATTCAGACTCGGGAGTGTCCAAAAACTGTGAATCAATTTGGCTTGCTGATTGGGCTACTAAATCTTCTATCTGTGACGTACCTAAGTGAGCAGACGCTTTATGATTATTGAGAAATTTGTAAGCAAGAAGGTTTGCCTTTTCATCATCGGGGAAAACGATTTTATCATAGTCATGCAACGGTGGTATTTGTGTGTGCTTTTTTCATAGCAATTTGCAAATATTCCAAAAAGATTCTCTCCTTTTTTCGAACGAGCTAAGCTTCTTTTTCCACGATTCATTTCTAAATTTGAAAATCTCAGTTTGAATTTTTGCAGAATAGTATTTTACACGGTCATAGTCTGACTTTTGCCTATATCGACTCCACTGTCGGCGATGGTAATTTCTGACCCTTATTATATTGATAATAAAATAAGGGAGTTTAAAAAAAAATTGTTTTTGGCACTTTAAGCGGAACAGCACTTCTCATAGCAACATTTATACTATCATAGAAGACTTCTATATTTTTGTCAATCTCTTCAGTTAAGACAATATCATTGACATTTGTTGGTAAACTGTACAGTGCATTTTTGATTGATCGACGATAAATACTCCAATTGTTTTACTGTAATCCATTTCAAGGTTATGACAGTAGGAAAAATTTAAATTCAGTAAAAATTTGACAGGCAAATGGTCTGAATTAAATTCACCACCACGGGAACCACGAAGGACCACGCCCACTTTAAAAAAAAAAAATGTTTAAGTAAAATTTTAACAAAAAATTTAATATCTTTACAGTATATAAGTAAATTATGTCAACATTCAACTCAAGTAATGATATGGTGCAACAAAATACAAATATAAAAGAAAATTTCAAAATGGGCGTGGCTCCGCCCTTTTTCATTTAATTTGTCTAGGATACTTTTAATGCCATAAGTCGAACAAAAATTTACCAATCCTTTTGAAATTTGGTAGGGGCATAGATTTTATGACGTTAACTGTTTTCTGTGAAAATGGGCGAATTCGGTTGAAGCCACGCCCAGTTTTTATACATAGTCGTCCGTCTGTCCTTCCGCATGGCCCTTAACACGATAACTTGAACAAAAATCGACATATCTTTACTGAGCTTAGTTCACGTACTTATCTGAACTCACTTTATCTTGGTATAAAAAATGAACGAAATCCGACTATGATCAAGCCCACTTTTTCGATATCGAAAATTACGAAAAATGAAAAAAATGCCATAATTCTATACCAAATACTAAAAAAGGGATGAAACATGGTAATTGGATTGGTTTATTGACGCGAAATATAACCTTAGAAAAAAACTTTTCATTCAAAACTACTGGTTAAGTTAGATGCATGGGAATATTTGAGAGTACTAAATCTAAATTTGAGGGGGCAAAGGTATTAGATGTTGGTATATACGTTGGCTGGTTTGTATGCCATATTGTTATTGGAAAGAATGTGGTAAACTCATTTAGTATGTTACCCCAGCTATTCGCTCTTATACATCCCCAATTACGATATTTACTATTAAAATCGCCACAAAATAGGAAATTTCCACTGATATTGAAGTTTTCTTAAATCTTTTTTATATTTGTTCTTAAGTTCCAAGCTATTAGCGCCACCCGGAAAATAAGTACTGAACAGTTTAATTATTTTATTGTCTGTAGACATAATTTGAATTACGATATTTTCCACTACCTCCGTGTTTATATGCGGTATCATAATAAAACTAATACACGTCTTAATTAATATGGCAACACCGCCACCTGCATTTGCTTCTCTGTCTTTACGTACACAAACATAGTTTGGGTTATACAATTTGGCTGTGTATTTAAGCCACGTCTCAGAGAGTAAGCAAATATCAATATCATTTTTAACGAGATAATCGAAAAGTTCCATAAATTTATTTCGTATACTACGACAATTCCAAAATATTACCTTTAGTTTTGTTGTACCTATCATTTAGAATTAGAGTACACAAACTTAATCGCTAATTTTGCTATTACATTAAATTGCTCATGTTTTGTTTTACATTCTTTTAGTTTAGCTTATATTAAAGCTCAAAAGTAAGTTCTGTAATTTCATTTTCTGTAAACAAGTTGCTCTTGCAAGCTGTTTCCACTGCAACACCATCAGGAGAGCACTATGCCTGTGGCTTAAGGGCGAATTAATGGTGACTTATAACCATAAAGCCATAACCAGATAAATCATCTATCGAACCTACCTTATGGAAAGGAATGTAATCGATTAATGGTGCCATACCATAATGCTAACGCCATAACCAATCAATTGGTTTTTGGTTTCTCGCCATATCCATAACCTAAATATATTTGAGTTGGTGAATTTAATAACTTTTTTTAATTTTTCTTCATTGTTTTGGATACGTTATGACTAAGAGACTTATTTTTTGTGGAATATGTTTGTAATTTTTTGCGTTTTCTTCATTTTTATGAAATTTTCACGATTGTTAGGTTAAGGCAGCATTAATGGATCACATTGAGATGGTTATGGATATGGGTATGGTTACGACTATGGCGTTAGGGTTAAGGAAGTTTAATTTGGCTTTTAGTTGCTGTATTCATTGCTGGTGTCGGCTCTTTTGCAGAGATAGGTGGGAATTGTGCCTGGCGCAACGATACAAGGTGGCAGCATGGGACAGCTAATTTTAAGCTTTTTTTTTTTATTTGATACATCAAATTACGGCGCAGTACGATTTTGACATTTGTCCATCGAATTTACAAAAATAAAGTACATGAAAGTTTTATTTATGTTTGTAAGTATGTCACCATGCTGCCACCTTGTATCGTTCCGCTATGGAATTGTGAATCAGAAAATTCAAAATTTGTTTGATTGTTTCTCTTATACAGCGAAGTGTGTGTTAGTGCACGGGGCGATCATATTTCTCTTTAATTTGTATGTACATTTTTCCATTCGGACGCGTAACGTCGCTTGCTTTATGGTTGCTGTTGCAGTTTGCGCATCGCACAATATTCGCATTGAAACATTCAGAAGTTTTGTGTTTTCCAGCACAATTTGCGCAATTTGGTCTCACAAAACATCCACGTTTACCATGCCCATACATTTGACAGTTTCTACATTGTACTATTCTGTTTTTCAATTTGAGTTGGTAGTCCCATCTTACAATAACACGAAATAGGGATTTTACTTTGCTTTTAAGATCGTGCAGTTTAACCGAACCGCGCTCAAAATGAACAATGTAAATAGTGTCTTTGTAATGTTCATACGTTTTAATAACAAGCTTAACTTCTTTGCACTTGAATCCAAGAGAGTTTAGTTCATTTTTCACTTCATCTGTGGTTTTATTTTCAAGGCCAAAGAGGACAGCACTAAACGACCTTTCGTTTTTAAGATCATGAGTAAAAAAACTGGCACGACTTCAATTTTAACAGCACTTTTATTTTGTTGTATGTGTCACTTGATTCGCTTAGAATTTTAACACCAATGGAAATTTTTTTAAGAAAAAGTCGGATATATCATTTTGTAACAAAATATTCTTTACAAAGTCACTATCTTGTACTAAAACTTTGATAGGCGGAAGCACTACTTTTGATGGTTTATCGTTTATAGCACTTTCATTGTACTCCATATTATCTTCTTGATTTCCAAGAGCCTGTAAGGGCGTCCAATAGTTTCTTCTGTTGTCATTTTTATCACTCACACTTGGTTTATTAGTGTCCAAAAGCTTGCTCAATTTACTTGAAGACATTTCGTCTTCAATTTGGTTGAAATTTTTTCGTTTCACTGTTGTTAGTTTTGCTCAGGCTCAGGCAAAGAAAAACACACATCTGCCTTCGTCAAAGAGAAAACAGCGACTGAGATTACCTAGATGTTAACACTTTATCTCGGTCTTCTTTAACTGAAATTGAGTTTCTTTCGTTAATCCTATATGTTTCTTTCTCAAAAGTGCTTGTGTCTTGTCTTTACAACCCAAATAAAAACTCTTTGTATCTCCCTTTCTTCGAAGATCTTTCTTCGAAATTAACTGATTTTGATCATTTAGTTATTTGCGGGGATTTCAATATTAATTTATTAACTCCTGACTCCAATTCGGTAAATTTCGTAGGCTCGGTCGCATCTACGGGCATGCGCATTGTTAATAGCCAAATGCATACTTTCTTGTAATTAGCGTCCAAGTTTGTTAGACATCTTTATTGTCCCAACTTCTACCGCTGTGGTTCTATTTGATCAATTGTCTTTTGTTTCAGATCACGACTTAACATTTTGTACTTTAAATTTTAAATTGCAATATAATGATATTGGAACCACTGATTTTTACTACCGTGATTACAATGCTGTTAATTTAAACAGTTTGTTTATCGATTTAAACCACTTCTCCTGGGAACGCTGCTGGCAATTAGTCACTGTTGATGACAAACTTAACTTTTTATCACAATCCCTACTTTACTTTTTTAGCATGTTCCCCCTCGTAAGCTTGTGTGCTCCTCTCGCTCTAGCTCTTGGATTTCACGCGAGGTCAAAGTGGCCATAAAAAATCGAAACCTCGCATATAACGTATGGAAAAGAAAATGTACTCGTGAAACAGTTTTCGCCTATAAGCAGGCTCAGAACAAAGCTTCAACCTCTGTTCTACTGACTAAAAAGAAATTTCACCGTGGCAAACTTAACACTGATTTGCCTCCCAAACAGTTATGGTCTAATTTAAAGTGGTTAGGCGTACGGCCATCCTCGGAAGCCTCTTGTTCTCTAGACCCTAACCTTCTCAATTATTTTTTTTGTTTCATCCAGCTCCTCTGCTTCCCCTAGTCCTCTACCTTTAGATTCCTTGTCCATATTATCATCCTTACCTAAGTCTCAATTCGTGTCGGTTGGGGAACTTGATGCAGCTAAATGTGTTTATGGTATCAAATCAAACGCAACAGGATCTGATGGCATTCCACTTAAATTTTTTAAATTTATCCTACCTAATATCTTACGCTGCATCACTCACCTTATAAACCACTGTTTCAATACTTCGACTTTGCCTGCTGCATGGAAAGAAGCAATTGTTATCCCGCTCCCAAAGAAACCTGGGGCTTCTGAGCCCTGTGAATTCAGACCCATAAGTATACTGACTGGCCTGTCTAAGGTAGCAGAGATACTTATGGCGAATCAAATTATAGCTTTTATTGATAAAAAATAATCTCCTCAGTCCGTTTCAATCGGGTTTTAGAGAAGCTCACTCTTGCTCGACTGCTGTCACGAAAGTTCTCGATGACATCCGTCAGGAGTTTGACCAGGGTCACTTGACGCTTCTGTCTTTGAATGAACCATAGCCTTCTCTGTGATAAGCTATACAAATGTTTCGGTTTTGATGAAAACGCAGTTAAGCTGGTAAAGAGCTATCTTAGCAACCGAACTCAAAAGGTTAAAGTCGGGAATAGTTTCTCTGCAGCTGGGTTTACCAGGTCTGGAGTATCACAGGGCTCTGTATTGGGTCCCCTTCTTTTCAGTATCTTTATAAATGACATTTTTAATGTCCTCTCTTTTGCTCGACGGCATGCTTATGCGGATGATGTGCAATTATACATTTCAAGCCATATCAGCCTGGTTCAGGATCTTACAGATAAGCTGAATGTGGACTTACGCTCGATTATGGAGTGGTCTAGGTCAAACCTTCTGTGCCTTAATGCTCAAAAATCATATGTTCTTCCAATCTATAAAGATAAGATCCAGATTTCTGATATCCCACACCTTTACATTGGATCTGCAAGAATTCAGTTAGTCGAAAAAGTACGAAATCTAGGCTTTGTAATCAACTCTAAATTTTCCTGCGAAGACCACGTCAATCAAGTTGTGGGAAAAATGTATTCTACATTGCGGTGCCTTAGAGTGTGATCAATTTTCGTAACTTCTGATACAAAGAAAAAGCTTATTCTGTGTCTTATTGTACCTTACATAACCTACTTTGAAGTCGTTTATAGCAATTCAGATGCCGTCTCCCTTCATGAACTCAGTGTTGCTGTTCAACTACGCCACTAGATATGTGCACGGTTTGAAGAAATTTGCTCACTTATCTACATTGAGAAACTCAATTCTTGGATGTGACCTAATAAATTTTATCAAAGCGCGTAATTGCATTTTTATGTTTACATAGCTAGTTTACAAAAAGCCGGTTTATTTGTACGATAAGCTTACGTTTTCCAAAAGTACACGCTCCTCTAATTTTATTCTTCCAAAGTTTAATTATTTAACCTCTTCCAGGCTTTTCTTTGTTAACGGCGTTAGGCTATGGAACTCCATTCGACAGTCTTTAAGGAACTCAATGAGAGAAAATAATTTCAAACATCTTATATTTGACGATTTTAGTGATCAAATTGCATAACACGGTTTTTATAAATTTATCTATCTCATATTTTTAATTTTTATATATGTATTTTTATATACATAAGTTTTATGTTTGTATTGCGCAATAAAAGATTTTAATCTTAATGTGCTAATATATTAAAACTAATAACTAATAAATGAAATGAAATAACACAAAAAGAAATATCGCCATTTCGACTGCTGATGGGAATATCACCATATCTCAGCTGCCGTTTCGAGAAAGCTCTATCTTAGAATAATTTCTATATGCTTTGACGTGAGCTGCAGCGTGTATGAAATGGGGTATTGGTGATTTTCCACTCAGTAGTCGATTTATAAAAACACAAGCATTTAAGAATTTCTCATTCGATCTAAAAAGATAATATTATCTTGACTATTTGTGTATATAAAAGCAATAGTTACACCCCGATTATCTTGCATCACTGCACACAGTTTTCCATTCACAACGCCCGGTGCCCCAATAAATTCAAAGTGCGCAACACGTGTATCAAGAACTTCAACGGCCATTCTTCGTGCGAATAATCGACATCGTATCAAATGATAAACATCATTACTTCTTAAAGTAATGACTGTAGATTGGAGTATATTCGAAGTCTCCCCATTTACTGTAGTTGCCCCACCCCATCCACTAACATGCATAAGTGCGTTTTCTTCAACTGTGCAGCCGTGATATTCTATTGGTCGTACTGTTGGGCGCCGGTCAAACGTTTCATGCACTTCCACCACAGCAATACGTAAATCGTTTGTTCCGCGAACAGCAGGATGTGGATAATGTATTTTCTTCACTTCGCGAATTTGTGCATGTTCGTCCATATGACATAAATTCGTTGTACCAGCTACAACAGTGTACAAGTGCTCAGGATAATATTTCACGCGAACTGCAGCTGAAACCGCCTTCGTCAAACTGATTAATGAGCCAACGCAATAATTTTTGTTATCATAAATTATTGATACCAAATAAGGATGCTCCCCTATATCCGAATCAATGCTACCTCTCATGCGATATTCCGAATTCGTGCAAGTCATAAGATGGCTAAGCATGACAAGCAAGAGCGCGATATAATTGTAAAAATACATTTTAGCTTAAGACTATTTCCACAGCTTTTTAAATTTAAAGTACGCCAAGATCAATTTTGTGCGCGCTATTTATACATAATTGGGCCGTGTGAATAAAAAATAAACAAAAACGTTTCCTCAGATTCCAGAAATTCGAACAATAAAAACACTTCCTCATTTGAATTAAATCAACATAATTATAGAAAGGAAAAAAAAATTTTTTCACCTTGAGTTAATTTTTGGTTAGAAGTGCCTAATTAAAATTTCAATGCCCTTAATTATGAAAATATTTCTACAGTTTGTTAAATAGACATTTCTATAGATATTTTTTATTTGTATAGTTAATAGTGGATTGCCCGTATTACTCTAAATGTATGAAAACATTTATTTCAAGCAGTTTTTAATTTTATAATTTATGTAATAATTTGGGAAAAATTTAAACAACGTGACATCAGGATGGACAAGGCGACACCTGTTTCGATTATACCTTGTAAATCTCTTCAAAGCCTTTTCTCCCGGGAGTGGGATTCGAACCCGCACTCCTACGATAGTTGAAATGGTTACAAACGCATTCAGCTATGTCATGCCTTTGTTGTTGTAAAGTTTTTCCCAGTTGCCTTCTTTTTGCATATATTAATCTTTACACATCACATACTTCGTATGTAATTATGTGTTGAAGTTATGCATGTTTGTAAGGCGGTTTCAGAGAAACTTGGTATTGTTGCTGTTTTTGTTCTATTTATAGAACTACAACGAATTAACCAAATGTTGTCTGTTTGCATAGTTAATCGGGGATTGCCCGTATTGCTTTAAATGTATGAAAACATTTATTTCAAGCAATTTTTTAAAAAGTTTTCCCAAATTATTAAAGAAATTTCTTATTATTTTATATTTTTATGAAAAGAACAAAGCGTACACTTAATTATTTTCATTTGTTTCCAAATGTTTTCCAATGACATAATCAAGATCTTGTTCAAAGTGTTAATGTTTCTATTCCATTTTCTATGCCGGTTTCTATACCATTTTTCCATTATTCCATTTTTTATTCATGTTCCTATTCCAGTTTCTATTCTAGTTGCTATTCCAGTTTTTATTCCAGGTTTTATTCCGGTTGCTGTTCCAGTTTCTATTCCAGGTTTTATTCCATATAACATTCTTTCAAAGATCCTTTTCTGATCTGGATGTAGCTTCGATTCCGCTCATCGTTTCCGCTCTCGGTTAATTTAAAGTTTGGCTTCTGATTGCAGTACTGGTTCCGGTTTTGAGTTCAATTCTATTAAGGTTAAGGGTTCGGTCTTGTTTCCAATTCCGGCTTCAGTTTTGGCATAAAATCAGATTTAAGTTGCATATTTAGATTCGGTTCTGTTTCCGACTCCATTTTCGGTTTCTGTAACCCTCTCTTCTCTTCTCCGTGATTTAGTTCCAATTTTCCTTCGCCATGTTTCGCTCCCCGTGTCGGTTCAGATTATGAGCCCAATTTCGGTTTTGTTTTCCGCTTCGAGTACGGTGTTCTGGTTTCTGTTCATCTTTTGGTTCACGTTTCAGTTCGGATTTCTATAGTGGTTTTGATACCTGTGTGCTGCGAGCAAGTTCCAGTCTAGATTTCGGTTTCCGAGTCGAGTTTATTTCGCCACCGATTTCCTTACCAGTTTGGTTTCATTCATTCATTCTCGTTACAGTTTCTATTCCAGCTTTTCTTCCAGTATCGATTTCTGTTTATATTCCAGTTTCTCCTCCAGTGTGTATTCCAGTTTTAATTTCAGTTTCTATTTCTGTTTATAATCTAGTTTTAACCCCGCCTTCTTTTCCGGATTCTACTCCAGTTGCAATTCCAGTTTCTGTTGCAGTTTTTATGGCGTTTTAGGCTTCCGTTGCTATCATGGTAGAATGGCACAGCCTAGTTTGGATAAAATTGAGCCAATCTCTAACTAGTCTTATGTGAGTGTTGGCCACGTAATAATAATATTTAAAAACACGACAACCCTAAATATACTCACAAACAGGGCCGTAAAGAGAAAATCCGGGGCCAGGACTAAACAATTTACGGCCCCTATAAAAAATCCACTAATACATTTGATTAATTTGAATTAATTACGTCTCATTCATTAATCATTATTGATGGATTACATCAAAAAAAAAATTTCCCACAACTAAATGATTTTTGGACTAAGAGCTGAAAATAAAATTAACACAGAATATTTACTATTTATACTTACTTACTTACTTACTTAATTGGCGCTTAACCGTCTAAACGGTTATGGCCGTCCAGCAAGGCGCGCCAGTCGCTCCTTCGCTCCGCCAACCGGCGCCAATTGGTCACACCAAGGGAGTTTAAATCGTTTTCCACCTGGTCCTTCCAACGGAGTGGGGGCCGCCCTCTACCTCTGCTTCCATAGGCGGGTTCCGATAGAAACACTTTCTTGGCCGGAGCATCATCTTTCATTCGCATAACATGGCCTAGCCAGCGCAGCCGCTGCGTTTTAATTCGCTGGACTATGTTGATGTCTGCGTATAGCTCGTACAGCTCATCATTAAATCTTCTTCGATACTCGCCATCGCCAACGCGTAGAGGTCCATAAATCTTTCGAAGAACTTTTCTCTCGAACACTCCCAAAGCCACTTCATCTGCTGTTGTCATGGTCCATGCTTCTGCCCCATATAGCAGGACGGGTACGATAAGTGACTTGTAGAGTATGATTTTCGTTCGCCGAGAGAGGACTTTACTTTTCAATTGCCTACCTAGTCCAAAGTAGCATTTATTGGCAAGATTGATTCTTCGCTGGATTTCAGTGCTGATGTTGTTGCTAATGTTGATGCTGGTTCCCAAATAAACGAAGTCTTTTACTATTTCGAAATTATGGCTACCAACAGTAGCGTGGTTGCCAAGGCGCATATGCGCTGACTCTTTGCTCGATGACAGCAGGTACTTCGTTTTGTCCTCATTCACCATCAAACCCATCTTTACCGCTTCTTTTTCCAGCTTGGAGTAAGCAGAACTAACAGCGCGGGTGTTTAGGCCGATAATATCAATGTCATCAGAATATGCCAGTAATTGCACGCTTTTATAGTATATTGTTCCAGTGCGGTTAAGTTCTGCAGCTAGTATAATTTTCTCCAGCATCAAATTAAAGAAATCGCACGATAGGGGGTCACCCTGTCTGAAACCTCGTTTAGTTTCGAACGGCTCGGAGAGGTCCTTCCCAATTCTGACTGAGCTGATGGTGTTGCTCAACGTCATTTTGCACAGCCGTATAAGTTTTGCGGGGAAACCAAATTCAGACATAGCGGCATATAGGCAGCTCCTTTTCGTGCTGTCGAAGGCGGCTTTAAAGTCGACGAAGAGGTGATGTGTGTCGATTCTCTTTTCACGGGTTTTTTCCAAGACTTGGCGCATTGTGAAAATCTGGTCGATGGTAGATTTACCAGGTCTGAAGCCGCACTGATAAGGTCCAATCAGCCGGTTCACGGTGGGCTTCAATCTTTCGCACAATACACTTGAAAGGACCTTATATGCGATATTAAGAAGGCTGATTCCACGATAGTTGGTGCATTTTGCAGTATCCCCCTTCTTGTGGACTGGGCAAAGAACACTTAGATTCCAACCGTCGGGCATGCTTTCGTCCGCCCATATTTTGCTAAGAAGCTGCTGCATGCGCCTTACCAACTCCTCGCCGCCGAACTTGAATAGCTCCGCAGGCAATCCATCAGCGCCCACGGCCTTGTTGTTTTTCAATCTGGTTATTGCTATTCTAACTTCGTCATAATCGGGCGGGGGGACATATATTCCATCATCATCGATTGCGGGATCGGGTTCTTCATCTCTGCGCGGTGAATTGCTGCCTCCATTTAGGAGAGCAGAGAAGTGTTCCCTCCATAATCTAAGCACTCTCTGGACATCAGTTACAAGGTCGCCGTTTTCATTCCTACAGGAGTTTGCCCCGGTCTTAAAACCTTCCGTCTGTCGCCGTATTTTTTGGTAGAATTTTCGGGCGTTATTCCTGGTGGCTAGCAGCTCAAGCTCCTCGCACTCACGCCTTTCTGCTTCTGCTTTTTTCTTCCTGAAAAGGCGTCTCGCTTCCCTTTTCAACTCACGATAGCATTCACACACTCCTCTTGTCGCGCTCGCTTTTAACGTAGCCCTGTAGGCAGCGTCTTTTCTTTCGGTTGCAACGCGGCATTCTTCATCATACCAGCTGTTTTTTCGTGGCCGCCGGTAACCAATTTTTTCCTCGGCGGCAGTATGAAGTGCTTTGGAGATATGCTCCCACTGCTCCTGTATTCCTTCAGGATGAGTTGTGCCCTCAGAGAGCAGGTGTGAGAGTCGAGTTGCGAAATCATTGGCAGTCTGTTGTGATTGAAGCTTTTCGACGTCTAGCTTTCCTTGTGCTTTTTGTTCCTTGTTTTTAGCCGCGTTGAGGCGGGTGCGTATTTTGGCTGCAACGAGATAATGGTCCGAATCGATGTTAGGTCCTCGGATCGTTCGCACATCTAAAACACTGGAGGCATGCCGTCCGTCTATCACAACGTGATCGATCTGATTGCGAGTATTTCGATCAGGAGACAGCCATGTAGCTTAATGTATCTTTTTATGCATGAACCTCGTGCTTGATATGACCATGTTTCGAGCACCGGCAAAGTCAATCAGCCTCAGTCCGTTAGGAGAAGTTTCATTGTGTAGGCTGAACTTTCCGACTGTAGGGCCAAAAACACCTTCTTTGCCCACCCTGGCGTTAAAGTCGCCAAGCACGACTTTTATATCATGACGGGGGCAGCGCTCGTATGTGCGTTCTAATTGTTCATAAAAAGTGTCTTTCACCTCATCGTCTTTCTCCTCTGTCGGCGCATGGGCGCAGATGAATGATATATTAAAAAATTTTGCTTTTATTCGAATAGCGGCGAGACGCTCGTCCACAGGCGTGAACGCCAGGACTTGGCGACAAAGTCTCTCTCTCACCACGAATCCGACGCCGAAACTGCGCTTATTCGCATGGCCACTCCAATATATGTCACAATTTTTGATCTTCTTTCTTCCTTGCTTCGTCCAACGCATTTCTTGGATGGCGGTGATGTCAGATTTTGCTTTGACGAGGACATCAACCAGCCGGGCATCTGCACCAATCCCATTCAGGGAGCGGACGTTCCAGGTGCATGCCCTCAATTCATTGTCCTTCAAACGTTTGCCATGGTCGTCATCAATAGAGAGTGTATTTATCCGAGGCTTGTTGTTATATTTCATTGGAGTATGGTTTTACGTGGCGGGTCCCAAGCCCAGCGCACAACCCGCTCAGCGGGGGTGAAAATATTACTTGGCACGTTTATATAGCGAGCCGCTTGCTCCAAGACAGACGCCCGCTTGCAGCCCCACCTAGAGGTGTACAGACGCTGCCGATGAAATCTCCCCCGGCTAGCCCTTAAACCGATTATGTCAGAGTGGCCTAGCCAGGTTGTCGCCTTCTCACATTAGCTCACCGCTAAACGGGTGTTTAGCGGCTACCCAGAGGATACTTGGCCGCAAGCGACCGGCAGTAGTGAGCTGCTTGAACCGCATGCAAAAGAATCGCTCCGGCCATTCCCAGGTGAATGGCGGTCAGAAGCTTTCCCCACTTTCGTGGACTTCTACACACGGCCCCACCCTTAGAGAAGATTAAAAATAAATAAATGTAAGGCGCGATAACCTTCGAAGAGATTTTATGCTGAGCTTCTCTTTCAATTTGCGTCGTGCTCCTCTTGATTTTTTCTACAACTTGGCGTGACGGGACCTACTTGTTTTATGCCGACTCCAAACGGTATCTGCAAGGCAGATGAATTTTCACTGAGAGCTTTTCATGGCAGAAATACGCTCGGGGTGCTTGCCAAATACCGCCGAGGGGCGACCTCGCTTAGAAAAATTTTCTACTAAATGAAAAAACTTGTTTCTAAAATTTTGATGTTGTTTTACTCGTGGCGTGAACCCAGTATCTTCGGTGCGGATGGCGGAGCACGCCACCATCACACCACGATGGCCACATATTAGAGAAGACTAGATGACATTAGATTATATTATATTAGCTAAGATTAGAATAGATTAGATTAAATTAAGTTAGATTCGCTAAGATTAAACTTGATTAGATTAGATAATATTTGAAAGGATTAGATCATATTAAATTGAATTGAATTATATTAAATTCTTTTAGATTATTATTAATTTATTTAAAATTATAGTCGACTCAAAAACAAAGCGGTCGACTGCTAAGAATAGATTCAATTACAAGAAAAGAAAGTATATAAACTTACAAGCCAAGAATTAAAGTAAATTACACAGGTCAACAAAATTTTTTTCTGTACATGGGTTTTGCCCTATATATTCGGATTCTATAAAAAAAATGCAATTACGTTTCAAAAATATTTGGTTTTGTAGAAGTTATAGCGAATTGAAAATTTTGCATTTTTGCACCAGGCTAATGTAGGTCTTTACGCGCTATTTCGGTCGATAGAGGACGGCGGGTAGCTACCTGATGCAGCGATGCATCGACAAAAGATCTACTTAAAGCACAACATACTCATCTTAAAAAAAACCAAAAAAATGTGGCTGAGAAACAGTAAAAAGGAGATAAAAGGTCCCAGATGCACATGATTTTAGGTAGATTTGGCAATTCGTTAAGTACATATTAAGAAACTCATCGAAACTTTTACTGACGGATTGGCAGGCCTAGCAATAGAGCATGCCAGCTACCTGATAGCGGTTTTGTAAGTAAAATTTTTTTTAAGAAGCTGTAGTTTCTTGGGTCACTCGTTGTGGGCGACACTATGTTTTTGCATATCACAGAGGAATGATGTCTTCGAGAAGTTGTAAACGAGCGGCTAATTCGTTTTGCTAGAGATGTGGCGAATGTATTAAAAGAAGACAAAAAAAAGTTTGATTTAACTAAAAATACAAGGATTTGCGAGACCTACCTAGCCTACTTCGGTCTACCTGTTAAAAACCAGGCCATGAAGTTCGCAGTGCCGAGGATTTGGAGGGAACCGAGTAATCATGACACTGATTGCTATTTTTGTGTAGTGAAACCACTGAAAGGGAAACGTTTATGGAAAACAGTATATCCTGAACTACCATCGACATCCGCTCCAGTACCACATTCGGAACAAAATCCTGTACCTGATCCACCTTTGTTGGAAAAGCAACTATTCCCTCAAGGCAGCTTTCAAACACCGAGTTCATCTGCATCCGTACATTCTGAATTTGTTCCTCAATTTGAACCAGGAATACCACATCTCATCAACTCTGAAGATCTCAATGACTTAATAAGAGACTTAAATCTATCAAAAGACAAAGCAGAGTTATTAGCAACGCAGCTTAAACAACGAATTTTACTTCTGATGTTCGAATATCTCGGCAAAGAAAGCATCATGAAGAATTTTCTTGTTTCTACAGTAAGGAAGATGGACTCTGTTTTTGCTATGACGTGAAAGGTTTATTTGAAGCAATTGGTATACACAAATGAATGGCGCCTCTTTATCGACATCTCAACAAAAAGTCTAAAAGCAGTTCTACTACACAATGGGAACACATTTCCATCTATTTCACTGGCACATTCCATACATCTCAAAGAAAATTATGACAGTATTAAAATGCTATTAATTGCAATCAAATATACGGAATACAAGTGGGAAGTTATTGGAGACTTCAAGATGGTTTGTTTTTTTACTGGAATGCAAGGTTGATATACCAAACACTCCTGTTATCTTTGCCTATGGGATAGCAGAAATGATGCCGCCCACTATCGCCAAAAACATTGGCCTGAACGTATGAGTATGGAGTGGGAAGATTTAATATTAAACATGAAGCAATTGTCGATGCTAAAAATATATTGATGCCGCCATTGCATATTAAATTGGGCCTTATTAAACAATTTGTAAAGGCTCTTAATATTGAGTCTAAAGCTTTCAAATATTTGCAATATTTTTTTTCCAAAGCTGTCAGAGGCGAAAATTAAAGCAGGAGTCTTTGTGGGCCCTCAAATAAAAAAAAAATTATGAACTGCGATATTTTCCCGGACCTACTTAGCAATGAGCAGAAACTAGCGTGGAACAATTTTAAGCCAGTAGTTCATGGCTTTCTTGGAAATCATAGGGATGAAAATTATGATGAGCTGATAACTGGCATGATTACGAATTTTTCCGCCATTGGATGTAGAATGTCGCTAAAGATGCACATGTTACATTCACATCTGGATAAATTCAAAGATAATATGGGAGCTTATTCAGAAGAACACGGGCAGCGATTCCATCAAGATATAATGGAGTTTGAGAAACGCTACCAAGGCCAGTATAGGAAAAGCATGATGGGGGACTATATTTGGACGTTAATAAGAGAAAATGTTACCGAATATGGCAGGAAAAGCAGGAAAATGCATTTTTAAACATTTAGACTGTATTCTAAAACTAAATTTATAAGAATAAATCTTAAATTTATTTTTACTATACTAGAATAAATCAAATCTATGTCAAATTTTGATGAATTTTCATGTTTTTCGTTTTTCTCATTTTTTTCGAACAAAACCAAATCAAAAACTTTTTTATGTTCATATTCTTATTTCTGGGTGCAAAAGCAATAAAAAAAAGATACGCACGACCCATGTACAAAAATGTTGTTGACCAGTGTTATATGTATATAACTAGCCGGACCCGTGCGCATCTCGCGCAACAAAATACAAAACATAGTTGCGAGTTATGAAAATATACAACTTTATTTTTCCCATATACTGATATTGTAGCTATTTAAAAATTGATATTAAAGATTCTAGCTACATATTTAAATATTTTTACAATACTTCTTTGAATACAATATTAGACGTGAAAAGAAAATCATTTGTTATTTTTGGTTTGAATGTTTCTTGCACTGAAAGGGTAATATCCTCAAATCGTCTTACTCTAGAAAAAGCTACATATAATTGCCCGTGTGAAAATACAGGGCTAGGCAAATATAAGCGAGCTTTGTCAAAGGTTTGACCTTGTGCTTTATTAATTGTCATAGCGAAAGCTACTTTTAACGGAAACTGTTTTCTTGTCATCTGGAAAGGTACAGTTGGATCTGACGGGGTAAATTTAATTCGAGGTATAATTGCTATCTTTCCCGAGTCGATTAATTTGACA
Organism: Eurosta solidaginis; assembly: GCF_040869045.1. Taxonomy (NCBI): domain Eukaryota; kingdom Metazoa; phylum Arthropoda; class Insecta; order Diptera; family Tephritidae; genus Eurosta; species Eurosta solidaginis. The sequence goes on from NC_090323.1 coordinate 192,728,632, forward strand.
GTGATTGAGTTCTCGCCCAAATGAGTGACGACCCACCTTGCACCATTTATAAGTCCTGCTTTGGCATTAAAGTTACTAATCAGTATTACGAATGCATTTTTCTTCAAAAGAAGTTTATTTCTCTACAGCAGACCTCCCTGAAGAATGTTGAAAGCCTAAAATTCTGCAGAGCCTTGGGTTCGACAACGTAAAAGTGTGTCTCAACTCGTTGCAGAAACTGTGAAGCTATAAAGCTTTGGCTTTGTATTGCACTTAAAAACCTCTCGAAAGTGGAGTTACGGCATTTGTGACGTCGTACAGTACAGCATAGTAAAGTATGATATGTAGTTCACTGGCGGTATGTTTCCCATTACATAAATTTTAAAAGGAGTGTGCGACAGCAACATGAGGCATGAGTTGTCTCTAATAAGAACTATTAGTATTACTTAGATGATTATTTTTTATACTCAGTTGAACAGAGCTCACAGAGTATATTAACTTTGATTGGATAACGGTTGGTTGTACATATATAAAGGAATCGAGATAGATATAGACTTTCATATATCAAAATAATCAGGATCCAGAAAAAATTTGATTGAGCCATGTCCGTCCGTCCGTCCGTTAACACGATAACTTGAGTAAATTTTGAGGTATATTGATGAAATTTGGTATGTAGGTTCCTGGGCACTCATCTCAGATCGCTATTTAAAATGTACGATATCGGACTATAACCACGCCCACTTTTTCGATATCGAAAATTTCGAAAAATCGAAAAAGTGCGATAACTCATTACCAAAGACAGATAAAGCGATGAAACTTGGTGGGTGAGTTGAACTTATGACGCAGAATAGAAAATTTGTAAAATTTTGGACAACGGGCGTGGCACCGCCCACTTTTAAGAGAAGGTAATTTAGAAGTTTTGCAAGCTGTAATTTGCCAGTCGTTGAAGATATCATGATGAAATTTGGCAGGAACGTTACTGCTATTTCTATATTTATGCTTAATAAAAATTAGCAAAATCGGAGAACGACCACGCCCACTTAAAAAAAAATTTTTTTTAAGTCAAATTAAAAAAAAAAAAAGTTAATATCTTTACAGTATATAAGTAAATTATGTCAACATTCAACTCCAGTAATGATATGGTGCAACAAAATACAAAAATAAAAGACATTTTCAAAACGGGCGTGGCTCCGCCCTTTTTCATTTAATTTGTCTAGAATCCATTTAATGCCATACGTCGAACAAAAATTAATCAATCCCTGTGAAATTTGGTAGGGTATTAAATTCTAGGATGATAACGGTTTTCTGTGAAAAAAGGGCGAAACCGGTTGAAGCCACGCCCAGTTTTTATACACAGTCGACCGTCTGTCCTTCCGCTCGACCGTTAACACGATACTTGAGCAAAAATCGATATATCTTTACTAAACTCAGTTCACGTAATTATCTGAACTCACTTTGAATTGGTATAAAAAATGGCAGAAATCCGCCTACGACAACGCCCACTTTTTCGATATCGAAAATTAAAGAAAAAAATGCCATAATTCTATACCAAATAAGAAAAAAGGAATGAAACATGGTAACTGGATTGGTTTATTGACGCAAAATATAACTTTAGAAAAAAAACTTTGTAAAATGGGTGTGGCACCTTCCATATTAAGTAAAATAAAATGAAAAAGTTCTGCAGGGCGAGATCAAAAGCCTTTGGAATCTTGGCAGGTATTACATCGTATAAATAAATTAGCGGTACCCGACAGATGATGGTCTGGGTCAGCCTGGTCCACATTGTGGTCGATATCTCGAAAACGCCTTCACATATACAACTACCACCACTCCCTTTTAAAACCCTCATTAATACCTTTCATTTGATACCCTTATCGTACAAACACATTCTAGAGTCAACCCTGGTCCACCCTTATGGCGATATCTCGAAATGGCGTCCATCTATAGACCTAAGGCCCACTCCCGCTTAATATGCTCACTAACACCTTTCATTTGATACCCATATCGTACAAACACATTCTAGAGTCACCCCTGGTCCACCTTTATGGCGATATCTCGAAAAGGCGTCCACCTGTAGACCTAAGGCCCTCTCCCTTTTAGAATACTCATTAGCGCCTTTCATTTGATTCCCATATCGTACAAACATATTCTACAGTCACCCCTGGTCCACCTTTATGGCGATATTTCGAAAAGGCGTCTACCTATAGACCTAAGGCCCTCTCCCTTTTAGAATACTCATTAACGCCTTTCATTTGATCCCCATATCGTACAAACATATTCTACAGTCACCCCTGGTCCACCTTTATGGCGATATTTCGAAAAGGCGTCCACCTATAGAACTAACGCCATTCCCTTTTAAAATACTCATTAACACCTTTCATTTGATTCCCATATCGTACAAACACACTTTTCGTTAAAAATAGCATTATCGCTGAAAAATTCTTAGCGACAAAGAAACTCATCGGAATTTGTGACCTTCAAATCTCATATCACCAAAATCTCAATACTTCAAAAGGAACAATTTATGCAACATGCTTAAATTACGTAAATGAAGATGAAATTATTGAAAACCTTAAAGAACAGGGTGTCTCATCAATCTATAAATTTCTTAAAAAAGTCGATGGCAAACAAGTGCCGACCGGCGTTGTACTTCTTACATTCGACTTATATAACCTTCCTGAGAAAATTGACATTTCATGGTATTCAACTAAAATAAGACCCTATTACCCCAATCCTATGAGGTGTAAAAACTGTCAGCTGCTCGGCCACACAACAAAACGTTGTAATAAATACCCTGTATGCGAGACGTGTTCTCTTCCCCCCCCCCCCCCCCCCCAGACTTTTCAACAAATACACTACTTCTCAATAACTTTCTCTCTGAACTAAATAGCACCTCTTGCCTATTCACAAATCTAACTCCCAATACCCAAATCTAATAATAAAATATGAAGATCGTGCAATGGAATATACATGGCATGTTTAACAACTATCCGGATCTAAACATTCTCATAGAAGAAAATTCACCTGATATCATAGCCTTGCAGGAAACCCACCTGCCAATAAATAAAACAGCATTTGTACCTAACAATTATGTTGGGTATTTTCACAACCTACCGACCAACATCACTTGCAAACAAGGTATTGCTTTATTAATCCGGAAATCGCTAACACACAAAATAATCCAAATAACCTCTAACATCGCGGTGCTAGCGGTGGAAATAGATGTTGGCTATAGAATATCTATAATATACTGCTATATACCCCCACAGCAAAAATTCAGTCAAGCAGACATTTCTAATATTCTTTCAAACTTTTCTAACCCCACCATTTTTTTAGGCGACTTTAACGCTTGGAGCCCTCTTTGGGGTGCCCCAATTACCAACCGTAGGGGACAAATACTCGAAGACATTGTGCTTTCACAGAACCTAGCGGTACTCAATGATGGTGCACCAACTCACTTCTCTACACATCAAACCTTTTCACATACAGATATTATTTTCTCATCGATATCCATAGCCCCAAAAATATCATCTAAAACTCTTAACGACCTTCACAACACTGACCATTTCCCCATAATTACTAGCCTTAGCACCCCCAATATTTATAGCATCAAGCCGAGAGCCAAATTTATCCCAGAAAAAGCAGACTGGAATAATTTCCATTCTGAAATCATTTCACTTGAAAAAAATAGACCCCCCTCCACTTCGATAAATAAAGAAGCGGGCACTATAAAAAAAATTATTCGCTCTGCCGCACATATCTCAATCCCGCAAACTTGCACCAAACAGTTTTCAGCACGGCTCCCTTACTAGTCGAATCTCTTTTCCGTTCTTAGAAAATCAAAACAATCGGCGTGGTCCCTCTACAAACACAACATGTCCCAGGAAAACCTTATTAGATATAAGAAGCCAAATGCTGCTTTCATACGAGAACTAAAAACCGCAAAAAGAGAATCATTCCATACTCTGACTGCCAGCATCGTCCCCACATCTAGTCCACAAAAGATTTGGTCGGATATTAAAACACTGGTTGGTTCCCATCAAAGCAATAAAGTCTCTTTCATACACACTCCAAATGGCGCCGTATACGAGCCAGTTGATATTGCCGAAAAATTTGCCTTAAGTTGGTCTAACTTCTCGAATCAGTCAAACTTTCATGCAAAGTTTAACAATCTTAGGGACGAAGTCTTCCAAGATGATTATCTTAACCCCTCTCCCTGCCCGGAAGCTATAATCATCGACTCCACTACAGCAATAGAAGAATTCAATTTGGCCCCCTCATCAATGTCTGGAAAAACCCCAGGCGCAGACAAAATATCATATCCACTTCTTAGAAACGTTCCTTTCGTACTTAAAGCAAGACTAGTTAATCTATATAACTCCATTTTAAATGAAGGAACTTTCCCAAAAGAATGGAAAATTGCGGCAGTGATCCACATTCGCAAACCCGGAAAAATGATAATCAAATCGCCAGTTACAGACCCATATCCCTAATCCCATGTATATCTAAAATCTTCGAAAAAAATCATCGCAAAAAGGATCTAGTGGTTTGCAAAATGCAAAGGCCTCATCAGCGCAAATCAGTTCGCATTCCAAAAAGGCCTAGGAGTCATTGATCCCCTGCTGCTCTTTGAACATATAGCCTCTACTACACTCAAATCAAAGAAGCACCTCTCTGTGCTTAACATAGACTTCGAGAAAGCTTTCGATCGCATAAGCGCTCATATTGTCTTACGAGAGCTAAAACGGTGGGAAATCGGCAAAAAAATATTTAATATTGTAAAAAACTTCCTCCTTAACCGTAAATTTTTCACTAGCGTCAATAACCACAAATCCAATATCTACCAGCTCTTCAACGGCATCCCACAAGGCTCGCCCTTATCGGTGATTCTATTCACCATTGCATTTAATTAACTAAGCTCCATTATATCATCATTCTCCCCTGTCAATCATTTCATCTACGCAGATGACGTCTTCATATTTTCCGATCTAAAGGATCTAAGCCGCATGAAAGCTGTCTTTTCAGATATATTAAACAATATTTCTAGCTGGGGTAAGTCCTCAGGTGCCAAAATATCGATAAGCAAATCTTCAACCTTTCATATCTGTAGAAAGCATAAGGAACACTTTCCCAGTCTTTCCTTCCTTAACACCCCCATCCCTCATTCGAACACCCTTAGAATCTTAGGCATAACCTTCGATAAAAAACTCACTTTTAAGCAACACTGTAATAAACTTAGACTTAATCTAATGTCTAGACTGAATATTATCAAATATTTAACTTCCAAAAACTGTTTAATACATACTAATGTACTCATCAATGTAACTAAAGCACTTATGTTATCCAAAATCGATTTCGGGCTTCCCGTATATGGACACTGCGCCAAAACAAACCTAAAGGTCATCGATCCTCCATATCATACAGCTGCCAGAAGAAGCTTACGTGCCTTCCCCACCTCTCCAACTAGAGCGATACTAGCGGAAGGCGGACTACCCCAAATAACTGAAAGAACTCTAAGCAGCACCGTGAGACTAATACCAAGACTACTCTTTAGTAAAAACAAGCTAATTTTACAACTGGTCAATGAGAGTTTAAAAGACCATAACCGCTGTGGGGTTAAGTCAACAATCGGACGTTGTATAGCATTAGCAAAGGAACTGGACATCATTAATCCATCGACGCCTGTTTCAATTGACAACAACCCCGACTGGCACATACCGAGAAACTCTTTCATAAACAGGCTGCTTTCATACAACAAAAGCTCAACTAGTAACAGCGAATACCTCCAACATTTCCATGAAACAACCGATCCGTATAAAACTGAATGGGAGTTCCTATATACTGACGGCTCGAAATCTAGCACCAGTACTACATTTGCTGTTGCAAACGAACTTGGTGACACAGTTATTATCGGTGCCCTCCCTACATACTGCTCTGTATTCACTGCCGAAGCCGCAGCATTGCACGAAGCAGTAAAATTTGTTTCTAATACAAGGTCTAAATATGTCATATGCACCGACAGCCAGTCAACGATCAAGGCTCTGTTAAACGGGAACAACGACGGCGTGCTGATTAAAAAAATTAGAAAGCTAATCTACGAAAATACTGGCAACCTAAAAATAATGTGGATACCAGGTCACGCAGGCATCAAAGGTAACGAAATAGCTGATGGTAAAGCGAAGCTAGCTGCTAAACAACCACTGCACCTCTTCGACCACGTAACAGCCCTAGACCTTCTTAAAGCGGGGAACGCCTATACCCGCACGAAATTTGCAAATGAATGGACAAATTTCCAACGTTACAAACACTTTAACCCAACTGGCACAAAACCTATCTATCCATCCGATTGCTCCTGTTATAAGCTAAAACTTTATGTACGCCTTAGGATAGGCCATACTACTATGACACACAACCATCTTCTCAAGGGCACTGCTGAACCACCATGCACCTTTTGCAACGCTCCATCCGTAACTATTCCGCATATAATCGACGACTGTCCTGGACTTGCTTCTCATAGAAGAATTGTCTTTGGAGATACTAAACCATCAAACTACCTTAAATCGATCACTTTGGATAACATATGTGCAATTTTCAAATTTTTCCAAATAGCCAACATTAAAGATATTTAAATTAAGTATACATGTCCAACAAAGTACCAATATTAATTTAGTAAAACTCATGTACAATAGATCAGTTTAAAATAGAGCCGATGGCCCTGGCAGCCAGTGCTTTACACAGTGTATTAACTACTTATAGTTGTTTCTCTTTAAATAAATAAAAATAAAAAAATTAAATACTCATTAACACCTTTCATTTGATTCCCATATCGAACAAACACATTCTAGAATCACGCCTGGTCCACCTTTATGGCGATATCTCGAAAAGACGTCCACCTATAGACCTAAGGCCACTCCCTTTTAAAGTACTCATTAACACCTTTCATTTGATTCCCATATCGTACAAACACATTCCAGGGTTACCCTAGGTTCATTTTCCTACATGGTGATTTTCCCTTATTTTGTCTCCAAAGCTCTCAGATGAGTATGTAATGTTCGGTTACACCCGAACTTAGCCTTCCTTACTTGTTTATTTTAGTAATATCGTTTGAAAGCAACGTTTTCTTCAATTTTTAAGTACTTTCGTTTGGCAAGGAAACAAAGATACTTTAGGGGGGGTACAACTTTGTTAGCTGACCTAATCATGTGAAAACGACTTCATACCTTAAATGGACATTAAACGCAAATGTGAAGATTATCAAGGCCAAAATAATGACATATCAATTTTAAAAATCGGACGTCAAATAACCAAGTTACAACGAAAAAACCTTTTCGGGTGTATTTCGAAGGATCAAAAAAATGTCCGAAACCCTCTCAACATAATCTTAAATTTAGTGGCGGACATTATCAACTTTTTTTTGGTATGGGGACCAACCCAGCCTAATGTACATAGGTGCCAACTTCACAAAGAATTTTCGTTTTTGAAATAATTTTTTCACAAAAGGTGGACAAACAAAAATGTTTGCCAGACAAACATTGGCATACAATGGGCAAACGACGGACATATCAATTAACATAGTAAAATAAAAATAATTGTCAAGTTTACCTACTCGCGGCGAATCCTGTTACAAATATGAATGTATCATATACACATTTAGCAGGCTATGCTCTGGCGACTCAAGTTCCTAATGGAACTGGGCGGTGGGGGCGGGATGGCCTAGAAGGTACAATGTGGTCATATTAAATCATTCCCAAGATTAATCTTAAAGGTACTAGTTAGCCGAACGTACCGGATCTAGATCCGGCAAAGGACCATCAACACCGATAACACACCCCAAAACCTTCGGGGAGTGTCTCTATCGCTACAACAACAACGGAACCTTATTTGTTGTACTATCGGCTTATCGGGTTTGCTATAGGTAATTAATCGGCTTATGACACATCTGCGTCATCGATTTCATATATAAGTTCTATAGGTATCTGTCCCAACAAACCGATGAGTCTCCGATAACAAATTGATAATACGCCGACTACAAATGGGCAACATTCTTGGTAACACGATCAGAAATCGATAACTTTTTGATAACAAGCCAATTCCACAGGAGTCGATAACAAATCAAAAAATTCTATAACACTCCGATACAAAATCGATAACTTTTCGATGGCAGATCGATATCTTTTTAATGGCAAATCACCTATCGATTGGACCAAAGAAATTAGGGTGCACCAAAAAAATTCTTATTTTTTTCTAATTTGGTATAGTGAAAATATTGTTCAGGAAGGATGGCTTGTAAAAATTCTAAGTTTTTTTGTTCAATAATTATCGATTTTAGTTTTTCCTTACAAATTTTATGGGAAATTTTCGGCAGAATAATCTACGTGGTAATTTAACTAATTTGGCGTTTTCAAACATTTTTATATAGGAGATTTTACTGGAAACGCAAAAATTAAACTAAGCTTTACAACAAATTCTGTAATATGTGACAAAAGGTAAACCAAACTATTGAATGAATATATTTCCAATATTTTCGTTCACGCAAATGGTATACGATTTTCAGCAAATTTTAAATTTTGAGTATTTAGGTGAAAAGGAAGAGCGGCCGGTCTTTCACTACTTAAGAGTGTAGAAGATAAAAGCCGACAACACATATTAAAATGTCGTATTCGATACCCTCCCCCCTGCGTGACGTATAGTGGCGCTTGCTTGTGTCGATCAAGAGCGTGACGCTGATCTTAACCCCCTTCTGTTATATACGCTTCAAGTAATTTATGGATCGTCTCTAATAAATGTTTTTTTTCTGTGCAGAGATTCCTTTCAAAAGAATATATGTGACCCGGTCTATGAAAAGGTGGCTTATGACTCAAAAAATGTTTTTCCACTTTTTTTCTGGTTTTGATAGTTTTTGAGACGCTCTTTCACGTGGTGAAAACTAGAACGTCCTAACTTGAAGTGTACTAAAAATGTAGAGAAAGAAGAACACAAATGAAAGACGATGAAGCCTTTGGTTCCTTCGATGCCACTTTGGTGGCTGGTGAAGCATCCTCAGATTTTTTTTTATAGCATTTTTTTCGATGGCAATGGATCCAAAATATCGGTCAGAAACTGGTTTGTGCTTTGCTTTTTATTTGTTTATCTTTAACAGCTGTTTCTCGCAATTTCTTTTTTGAGTCATAAGCCACCTTTCCATAGACCGGGTCACATATATTTCAACAGGACTTATCTACTGACAGTCCGGCCATTCACAAGGCCTCCTATTCGTCGTTGTTGTTGTAACAGTGCTTCGCCCATTCAATAGGTGATAGGTGTGTCCGCTCACTAACTGTCATCAATATTCTCTAACTGAAGTTAGAGAAAACGTACAGTTTCATAAGGGTTGGAACAGAGAGATAAGGGTTTAGAGGCATTGACTCCACATATCAATTGAAAAAATTGTTGGTGTCAAATGGGGGGACGTATTACAACAGCGACATGTATTAGGTATGTCGGAGTTTTAACCTGTTACAGTATCCAGATCTAAGTTGATGTTGCTTTCCCCTACTGCGAGTTTAATTGTCTTTAATAACGGAGTTCACCGGGCAACACCTGTTTGCGTATGTTCCTGGATGCCTTTGGTGATCCTTTTCTTCATACTGTCAATTAACATATGTTTTTATCAGGGTCATTTTTTCGGCGCGACAGAGCCGTTGACGAATGCCGTTGTAGCTAGATCAAACCTTGTTATTTTGTCAATAAAAAACTTAAATATAAGTAAAAAAAACAGATAATGAAAGCTTAAATCATGCTTTTCGGTGTTTTTTAAACATAATTCATTTTTTCCTAAATTTTTTGCTATTGTTTGCTATAATTTATAGTTTTTATTGCCACGTTAAAAGTAATCAAGTAGCCAATGCTTGGCTACGGTTGTCGTAAAACTCTGCTTTATTGTGGTTGTGGTATGAAGACGCCGTATTGAATGTGATCAGCCCTTTTCAATTAATTTGCCACAAGCTTCGGTCCGAACTGAGGTTTGACGAAGCGGGCACATGCCAAAGTAAAAAAAAAAATCACAAAAAAAAGGTGGAAGCATAAAAATATTATTCAGTCGGTTTTGAATTGTTGTTAGCGCGACTAAATGGGTAATAAAAGTCATTAATTAGGTGAACAGAAAAATGTCAAAATTTACGAATGGTTAATTACAGATGCAAAACCAGAAAAAATATGTAAGAAATCACATAAGTTTTTTTATTAAAAATTAGGAAATATTATATTATTGACATTGGAAGTTCATTAACTTTAGGTGTACTACTTATTTTTTTTACAAAAACAAAATTAGCATGTAAACAAAGTTATAGCAGCTGCATACATATACACATGCACTGTAGGCAAGATACTGAAAAATGTTGTTAAAAATTAAGTACACTCGGTTATCGAACAATGAAATAATTTATTTAAGAATACTAATAAAATGATTGCGCTAGACTGGTAAAGTGAAAATGGGAAAAAATCGAACTTTTACCGCTCATACTTTTTCGATATCGAAATTTTCTAAAAAATGAAAAAAATTCATATTTCATTAATGAATATCGACAAACTTTCAAACTTGGATAATAGGTTGAAAATGGGAAAAATCTGACTATAACCACGCCCCTTTTAATCGATATCACATTTTTTTTATAAATTGTTAACAAATAACGATAAACTGTTGAAAATTTACTAATGGACTGGAAATGGGAAAATCTGATTTTAACCATGCCCTTTTTCGATATCGTAAATTTCGAAAAAAAGAACTGGAGGCAATATACTAAAAAATGTATTTAAAAATGTAGTACCCTCGGTGTTCGAAAAATTAAGTGAGGTTGGGAAAAAATCGAACTTTTACCCCTAATACTTTTTCGATATCGAAATTTTCGAAAAAACTTCATAATTCATTAATGCATATCAAAAAACTTTCAAACTGGGAATGTGGGCTGAAAATGGGAAAAATCTGTTATAGTCAGATTTCCACGTCCACTTTTTCGATATCCGTAATTTCGAAAAAAAAAATATTTACAATTTAATAACGAATATCGATAAACTATTGAAACTTTACTAATGAATGCATATCGAATAGCACTATTGACAAAGTGTTGAAACTTGAGTAATGAATTAGAAATCGGTAAATCACACTATAAAGATGCCCACTTTTTCGATGTCGCATATTTCGAAAAAAGAGCACTGTAGGGCAGATACTTAAAAATGTTGTTAAAAATATAGTATTCTCGGTTATCCAAAAATGAGATAATTTATTAAAGAATACCAATCAACTGATTGAACTTGGCTTGTGAAATGCAAATGCGAAAAAATCGGACTTTTACTTCTCATATTTTTTCGACATCGAAGTTTTCGAAAACAGGAAAAAAATTCATAATCCATTAAGGATTATCGACAAACTTTCAAACTTGGATAAATGGTTGAAAATGGGAATAAATCTGACTATAATCACGCCCACCTTTTCGATATCAAAATATTCGAAAAATTTCCAAAATTTTATAATTTATTAACCAATATTCTTGAACTCTTGACACTTCAATTAGAATGAATGAGAAATGGGATAACCAAACTATAACCACGTCGCTTTTTCGAAATCGTAAGTTTCGAAAAGTACTGTAGGCAAGTTGCTGAAAAATTTTAGTACCATCGGTTTTTGAAAAATTAGATAGTTTATTAAAGAATAGCAAAAAACTGATTGTACCTGGCTAATGAAGTGAAAGTGCGGGGAAAATTGGAATATAACCACCCCTACTTTTTGATATCGAAATTTTCGAAAAAGGAAAAAGGTTCATAGCTCAGCAATTAATGTCGACAAACCTTTATACTTGGCTCATAGATTGGGACGGACGAAGTGTGAGCCGAAAAACAACTGACCACCACAAAATCTGGGGGGAACTTTAACAAACTGAACATAACGATAACTTATATGGCGTTATCATAAACTAAGACAACTCCCTAAAAGACGCAAACACAGCTCGACACCATGAAGTCCTCGGAAATAAAACAACTTTTCAATTAGGTGGCATTTACTTCTTTTCATGAGCTGCTGTACTGTTGGTATGGCATAAACCAATTTGTGCGTATTTGTTTTATAATCTAGTCTCACTGTACAGTATTAAACTAGCAGCAAATAATATGATAAATAAAGAGTCTCAATTCCCCTATGTGAACGGTTATTAACCAGTCTCTTAGCTTTGTACTTTATTTTGATTTTTCCTTAAACCCGTTAACTGCAACATTTCTCTAATGTCTGTACATTTGACCAAGTGGCGAGTAAGGCGCCAATTTTCCATTCACAGCCCACGTGTGGCGTATAATTGGCGTTGATACCAGTTTAAGCTAGAGATGAGCAAAATATGTGCAGTACTTATCGCAAAATAGCCCAGATAAGTGTTATCGGGAGAAAAAAGAGCCTTTAATATGGAAGGATTGGAAAACTTTTTTTAAAACGTAATGCCAAACTGTACGCTTAGAAGCGTAACTTCTAAGGTGGCGATATTCAGGTTTAGACTAAAATTGAAAGGCAGTACGAAATTTGATAATCAAACTTTTAAAAATAAAACTTAGAAAATAATAACCAAGAGATTTACGGAGTGAAACTTCTATTACATGTATAGTACCAAGGCCTGTAAGCTCACTTTGAAAGGGATTTCCCTTAGGGAAGCAGGTGTGAGATGGAGCAATCTTGAATCCTGCTACCACACTTAGCTCATGTGGCCTGAAAGGTGTCGGGAGACGCACGAGAAATCTGATTATTCTTGGAATGGGTTGCATATCTCTGGTGGTTGGACTTATAACCGGCCATATAGCAATCGGGGGCGGCCGCCGTGGTGTGATGGTAGCGTGCTCCGCCTACCACACCGTATGCCCTGGGTTCACACCCCGGGTAAAGCAACATCAAAATTTTAGAAATAAGGTTTTTCAATTAGAAGAAAATTTTTCTAAGCGGGGTCGCCCCTCGGCAGTGTTTGGCAAGCACTCCGAGTGTATTTCTGCCATGAAAAGGTCTCAGTGAAAACTCATCTGCCTTGCAGATGCCGTTCCGAGTCGGCATAAAACATGTAGGTCCCGTCCGGCCAATTTGTAGGGAAAATCAAGAGGAGCACGACGCAAATTGGAAGAGAAGCTCGGCCTTAGATCTCTTCGGAGGTTATCGCGCTTTACATTTATTTTTTTATTTATTTTATATAACAATCGGGAGGCATGCACAACGGCTGGGTGCTCCCTATAATGACTACTGCAGGAGCTGCAAAGACGAGGCGGAGATAAAAACAGTCAAACATTCTCTGTGCGATTGTCCTGCGTTTTGGAACAAGAGGAAGAATTCTCTGGGATCTCCCTTCTTTGACGATCTTTGTGATCTAGCTAAGGTGGAACCTAAGAAATTCCTGACGTTTGCTGAATCGACCTGTTGGTTTGAGTAGGGGAGAGGTCCACGTGTAATCACAACTGTACCTTTATTGGCCTAAGTGTACTGATGCTTGCACCTGTGGCCACTCTAACCTAACCTAACCTAGTGCCAAGGCCCGTTTGTTCTCTGAGAGCAAAACCATTTCCTAAAAAAATAGGGAAGTTATTCTTTCAAACATTTTTGTAATTAGTTTCATTTGCCCCAGCCTTAGATGTAGGGTTCTTAGAAATAATCGAAAAAAAGTTTGGATAGGCGAGCAAACCAGATAAGTGTTTTTGAAGACTCGGTCGAAGCTTCTTAAAATTAGGATCTCACAATGGACTAAAATTTATTATTATTTCGAGCGCACCTCCTGTTAACTGGCCCCGAGCAGGCCTTAATCGAACCTGCCTACTGGCGACCGAGTAGGCATTAACTGAAACTGCGAGGTGTTAAGTGTCAAAGTGAGTGCAAGTCACAATAATAATTATGATTGTTAAAAGCGTTAAACATCACGGGTTCCAAATATCATTCCCATCTGCACTTGGGTAAGGTTCTCAGAAAGTATAGGACAAAAAAGCTGATTAAAAATGTATTCGCTAAGAATTGTCAAAAACTATTTTTTGGATACAATAAGCGGCACCCTGCTTTAAATTAATGGAGCGCAGCTCTTTTTAACTGGCGCCCGAGTGGGCATTCACTGTATGATAGTCAAAACGTGTAAGCTATAAAGTGGAAAGTTATAAGTGCGAATAATATCTAATGCCTCAAGTATTAATATACGTATGAAAAAGATCGAAAAATTACACTGAAGATGGTCCGCCGAAATCTCGTTGTCTCCAAACCAAATTTTGCAAAGGATGATGGAATATCGTTCGAAGACATCACTTATCTAACCTGGCAAACCATGTTTATAGCTCTGACTTAGATAGATGGCTAAAGATATCTGCATGCACGTTGAAAGTTAAAAATTCAATTTCAAATTCATCGGGATCGGGATTTAATATTTAGTTGTTCGCCGATCTCTTGTTACACATGTCGAAGCTTTTTTTATATCGCTGATGGGCACTTTAGCCCCACAATTCACCCAAAGTCATTGGTTAAGTGAAAACGGCAAAGATTTTCAACCATCTTTCTCACGACCTATGAGATACTAAAAGAAAATAAATAAAAGAGTATGTTAAATATCTGGCAACCCCCATCGCATCGCCGCGCCAGCATACATATCTGGTGCAGGCGAGCTTGGATCTGAGAGAGATGAGGCAAGAAACAAATTAATCAGAGATGATACAAGCATAGTTCGACGGCGGGGTACGACACCATCATGGCGTCGATTTCAAGACTGCGCGGAATATTTCCATCAATAATAAGTAGTTATTAGCTATGGATACAACATAAGCTATAACAAGATACTAGTTAACATAGAAATGAAGCAGTGGAGTCATATCCAAATAAGACACCTGTGCTGGAAAAGCTGAATGTGAGCAAATGACCAAATAACAAAGGGTGAGCGGAGCTAGTGTCAAAGGAAAGGATGGTTTTTGTTTGTTTGTTGATTGTTTGTGCCGTATATGCAGAAAGCGAGCAGTGGAAGCTGGAAAAAAACGTTCGTGGCAATTCTACGGGATTGGATGCCGACGGGTGTAAATTGGGTTTCACTCAGGTCAATTCAGAGTCAAGTTAAGCCCCCACTTGATTAACTAATGAATATTATTTGATTCAGATACACCTACACATATCATAAGGGAGAGTTGTTACGGTGTTAAGAATAAGTTCAAGGAACGATATAAACGTCTTTAAGACGGCTGATGCTACAGCCAATCGCTGAAGTGAGTTAAAGGAAAATCGGATTAAGCGGTTGGTGGATACCGACAATAATCCGTGTACCGGGAACATTGAATTTTCTTGCTGCTGTCCCGTTAACTTAGGATAGCTTTGGCAAGACAAGAGAAGCTGACTGAAGGTCCGTTGTGATATCACATAAGATAAGGGAGACGTTAGCTTTAGCTACATAAAGAGTTGTTGCGTAGCATAGATGAAGTTTCGAATAAGATCGATTGAAAAGCTGGAAAAGTCATTTGGAGATCGTTGTGAGCCGAGACCGAAATAATTTCGCCTTATTCTGGCAAAAGCTGGGCATTCAATCATGTATTGTATCGGTGATCCCACCTCGCAATGCTCCATGCAGGCTGCATGATGCAGCTGCAGTAAGAAGTGTTTCCCAGTATGTTGAGGTACATCGCCATATCCGTATTGATAGATGAGCCTTGTGGAATTCAATAACTTCAGCAGACCAACTGCTATCCCACTTCCAATCAGAAGAATCTCGCGATCATGCAAGCTGAATCGAGGCCCATCTGTACAAGAGTAGGCCGTTTTACCTTCAATTGCATTCATGCGTGGTAGGAAATCCCCATGAAATTTTCCAAGGGTATTGCTAAGACCCGGAACCCACATGATCTTAAGCTTTAAATAGATCGATCGCACCACAGTTGAACTTAATATTAGCTTAGATATCGAAGCAGATGTTGAATTCTCTTAGCGGGTAACACTGGAAAGCATTCTATCCCCCGCATTCTTAATAGCGGCAACCTGTGCTTAGAAGACGCTACTGCGATGGGGCAACCTAAGCTTACGGCTTACATCAAACTCCTGTCAACAAACTCTCCCTCTGATTTTACTTTTTTTACTTAATTCGTAGGTGGTTAAAGGTGAACTATCCCACCATTCAGTCGATCGATGAATGGTGGAACGGTTGTTAAGATTTAGAACAGCGGAACAAGTGAACTAGTGAGCCATATTATGGTTAATAAACGGTGAAGGGCCGGTCGGTAGATTTTCAACTAACCGTTGGATCGGTATCTGGTGAAATAAAAAAATGAAAGGCGCGTTGGCCACCGTGGTGTGATGGTAGCGTGCTCCGCCTACCACACCGTATGCCCTGGGTTCGCACCCCGGGCAAAGCAACATCAAAATTTTAGAAATAAGGTTTTTGAATTAGAAGAAAATTTTTCTAAGCGGGGTCGCCCCTCGGCAGTGTTTGGCAAGCGCTCCGGGTGTATTTCTGCAATGAAAAGCTCTCAGCGAAAACTCATCTGCCTTGCAGGTGCCGTTCGGAGTCGGCATAAAACATGTAGGTCCCGTCCGGCCAATTTGTAGGGAAAATCAAGAGGAGCACGACGCATATTGGAAGAGAAGCTCGGCCTTAGATCTCTTCGGAGGTTTATCGCGCCTTAAATAAATAAATGTAAGGCGCGATAAACCTCCGAAGAGATTTAGGCCGAGCTGCTTTTCCAATTTGCGTCTTGCTCTTAATGTTTCCTAGAAATTGGTGGGACAAGACATACATGTTTTATTCCGACTACAAACGGCATCTGCAAGGCAGATGAGTTTTCACTGAGAAGCTTGTCATGCATAAATACACTCGGAGCGCTTGCCAAACACTGCAGATGGGCGACCCCGCTAAGAAAATTTTTTCCTCATTGAAAACACTTGTTTCTAAACTTTTGATGTTCCTTTGCTCTGGAATTGAACCCAGGATCTTCGGTGTGGTGGGCGGAGCACGCTACCACTACACCACGGCAGCTGCCTTAAACTTTTTCGGTGCTCTAGGTCCGTACATACGGTGGCAGCGGACGCCATGGAGCAGAGACAGGTCTGGACCATAGGCAAAACCTTATTGGTAACGACAGTGGATCAAGGAGCATATAGTATTATGCGATAGAAAGCATGTAGTAAAAAGCAACTAAAATACAAAGAGGGATCACAAATCCGTTCTCGAGGCAGTCGAGCTTCCAGAGGGTTCTAGTACCCGTTTCTTCCTCTAACCTTGGAAGAAAGTTTTTATGGTTACAACAACAACAGCTACTGGTGATGTTTTCGAAACCCGTGCTAATGCTACTGAAGCAGTCTAGTGGCAAGATATTTGTTTTCTCATAATACGTCTGCAATCAAAGCTTCTCCGTGTGAAAGTGAATGAGTAAATTTTCCAGGTGTGCTGAGGCGCCAAGCTGGAAGTCATATTGAGAGCAAAGTACACGGAAAAGAAGCACAATTGGAACAGCATGAGAAAAAATACAAGATCAATGCAGGGAATATAGTTGAAACTCTGGATCAGAGGCTTAGTGTAGAAGCTTCCTTTCTCTCAGTTTACGAGCACCAAAGGTGTACTTTCTCGGTAATCAATTATTGGCTATCAGCATTTATATAGGGAAAATTTGTCTGATCGTGAAAACCCGATTTATGAGGGTGGACGCCGTGTGCTATTAAGTAACAGCGAATATGAGTTGAAAAGAAACTGTCAATAGATACGACAAGTTCTCTCGAATGGGAAACGTGAACAAACCAGAGACGTTTGGGTGCATTCTGGTAGGAAAACTGTAGCATTGGCAGACTATAAAAAGCGTCGTAGAGGCAACGCAAAGTGATCAATTTAATTTTAAGTAATGTAAGTGAATAAAGGAAAGTTTATTTGGAAATTCAGTGGAACGAATTCATAAGAATAAATTGACAAAATATCAAATTCGTCATAACATCATACCCAAATTTATGTCACTAGTTTTTTGTGTCCTTGAAAAATTGAAAAAATAGTCAGAAAAAACGGTAATAAATGAACGATTATGTTTATATTCATGCGTGGTTTGTTCTTAAGCTTATGTGTACCAAAAGGGAAAGCCAAAATTGATTTTTAACAAGACAAAAAAAGCGGAATGTGTATTAAGTATTAGAAATATAAAAAATTTAAATCACGCAATCAAAATAAAATTCCTGCCTGCAAAAAACAAATGTTGAGTAACATCATAAACATTTTAGTATTGAACAAAGACAGTAAAAAACAAGTAAAAACGGGACTGTCTTCGGCTGTCCCGAAGACTTCATACCTTTCATGAATGGGGCTGAACAATAATCTTATCCCGTTCGTAATCTCCGAATAATCGGATGTATAAGATAAGAAATATATAGTGAACAGATCTACCTACCTTAACGATTTTAAGATAAATATAAAATAAAAACAGGTAGGTACTTTGGGTGAGGATGCAAAGTTTCAGATTTTTTGTGGTCTGCGTGTAAAAACTATGACTACGGATCACGTATTTCAACAATATATGACGTAAACGTAACTATTAGATGAAATTTGATGAATTTTGAAGCTTCTAGCCGTAAAAAGGGGGCAAAAATTAGAGTTTATGTGGGGTATATAATATATATACCACCGATCTCTATGATTTTTTCAGACAACAATATATGCTATATACGTAAGCATTTTTGTGAAATTTGAAGCTTCGAGCTGTTAAAACGGGGCAGAAATTGCGCAGAGTTTCTTATCTGAACAATCGGTTGTATGAGATATATACTATATATACAACCGATCTCTATGATTTTTTCAGACAACAATATATGCTATATACGTAAGTAATCGGTGAAATTTGAAGCTTATAGCTGTTAAAATGGGGTAGAAATTGCGAAAAGTTTCTTATCTGAACAATCGGTTGTATGAGATATATACTATATATACAACCGATCTCTATGATTTTTTCCGACAACAATATATGCTACATACGTAAGCAATCGGTGAAATTTGAAGCTTATAGCTGTTAAAATGGGGTAGAAATTGCGAAAAGTTTCTTATCTGAACAATCGGTGTATGAGATATATACTATATATACAACCGATCTCTATGATTTTTTCATACAATAATATATGCTATATACGTAAGCAATCGGTGAAATTTGAAGCTTATAGCTGTTAAAATGGGGTAGAAATTGCGAAAAGTTTCTTATCTGAACAATCGGTTGTATGAGATATATACTATATATACAACCGATCTCTATGATTTTTTCAGACAACAATATATGCTATATACGTAAGCATTCGTTGAAATTTGAAGCCTCTAGCTTTTAAAATAGGGCAGTAATTACGAAAAGTTCCTTATCTGAACAATCGGTTGTGGGGGATATATACTATATATACGACCGATCTAATCAATTTTTTCAGGCAACAATACGTGCAATATACGAAAGTATATGGTGAAGTTTGAAGCTTCCATCTGTTAAATTGGGTAAGATATTACAAAAATCCTCTTTTTCTGAAAAATCGGTTGTATGGAGGATATATGCTATAGTGGTCCGATCCGGTCGGTTCCGACAAATGTCTAATCGGACACCCAAATACACCCGCTCACCAAATTTTATCAAGATATCTCAAAAATTGAGGGACTAGTTTGCATACAAACAGACAGACGGACAGACGGACATGGCTAAATCAACTCAGCTCTTCAACCTGATTATTTCGGTATACTTAATGGTGGGTCTATCTATTTTCCTTTAAGGACTTACAATTTTCGGTTTCGTGACGAAATTAATATACCATTTCATTTTCATGAAAGGTATAAAAACAGGTAGGTACTTTGTGTGAGGATGCAAAGCTTCACGTTTTTTGTTGTCTGCATGTAAAAACTATGACTACGAATCACGTATTTCAAAAATATATGAAGTAAACGTAACTATTTGATGAAATTTGATGAATTTTGAAGCTTCTAGCCGTAAAAAGGGGGCAAAAATTAGAGTTTATATGGGGTATATAATATATATACCACCGATCTCTATGATTTTTTCAGACAACAATATATGCTATATACGTAAGCATATGGAGAAATTTGAAGCGTCTAGCTGTTAAAAAGGGGCAGAAATTGCGCACAGTTTCTTATCTGAACAATCGGTTGTATGATATATATACTATATATACCACCGATCTCAATAATTTTTTCAGACATCAATATATGCTATACACGTAAGCATTTGGTGAAATTTGAAGCTTATAGCTGTTAAAATGAGGCCGAAATCGCAAAAAAAAATATATATATACTATATATATATACTATATATACTATCATATATATTGTCACGGATATTAGCATCACTAAATTATCCCATCACTAAGGCGATGCTAAGGCCATGCCAAGCAGTATTTACGTTAATAATTAAATCAAGTATACACATATATAAGGCAGCCCAGAGAGATGTCACACACAGATGCATTTACTTATATGCCTATGTGCGCAAACTACAAACATTCACATCAATAATTCAATCTTTATGTATCTACTTAAACGAATAAATAATTGCGTCTACACATATGTACACATTCCGACGAGCAACATTACATACAAGGCAGCAAGAGATGAGATGTCACACACCGATGAATTTACTTATACGCTTATGTGTGTGCGGGAGACTGTAAACTACAAACACATGCATATACCTTATCTGAGTTGTCACAAGAGTGAGCAATAATTTGTGCACGTAGTTGTGGCTGGCGATTTTGTAGCCGAAACAACTAGTAAGTTCTGGAAATCGAAGAGCCTAGAAGTATGCAGCGTAAACTATAAAAGCGGCGCCAGCGAGTAAGAAGGAATTCAGTTTGATTTGAGTTGATCAGCAGTTACGACTAAGAAGATATCTAGCGAGCAATACCAGTATTATTTTGATTAGTGGAGTTTCATTTGAGCTATCAGTTTGGTTATTAAGCTATTCGTTGCACAGTTTGAGTGTTATTGTGAAGCATTTTAATAAAGGCCATTTTTCCATTATTCAATATTGGAGTTATTTATTCAACAGTTTAGCGATACGAACCTAGCAAAAGGGGCAAATAAGAGGATTTGCAGAAAATTCGTTACAATTGGTGTCAGAAGAGGAATTGTTGAATAAATTCCAGAGGACAACAACGACATGGCAAAGTTCAGTGAATTGAAGATCCAGCAACTAAAGAAGGAGTTGGAGAGCCGTGGATTGAATACAAGCGGCGTTAAACTTGAACTTCAGGCACGGCTACGAGAGGCAATGGAAGCGGAAGGAATTGATGTGGAAAAGTATGTCTTTCACCTTGATGGGGAGGAGACAACAAAAATTGAAGAGAAAAACGAAACATCGCAGACGGTTACCAGCACAGATTTGAACATGATTTTGGCTGCAATATCTGCTCAAACATCGACAGTGGCTTCTCAACTGGAATCGCAAAAGACAGATATAAAATCTCAACTGGCATCTCAACTAGAAGAACAGAAGACATATATGGCATCCCAACTGGAATCGCAGGAGACACGCATAACATCAAAGATGGAAGAACAAGAGGAGCGCTTATCATTGCAGGTGGCACAAATGTCTTCACAGTTAGAAGCACAGGAAGCAAGGGTAACATCAAAGCTGGAAGCGCAGGATGCAAAAATCGCTCAATTTCAGGCAGAAGTCGATGATTTGAAGGGTCGTATGGAGCAGTTACAATTAAATCGTCCAGCAGTTTCAGCGAGTAATTCAAAGGTAAAAACACCATCCTTTGACGGTTCTGTTCCTTTCCAGGTCTTTAAGTTACAGTTTGAGAAGACCGCAGCAGTGAACAACTGGAATGTGGAAGATAAAGTTGCCGCACTCTTCGTAGCATTGAAAGGACCAGCTGCCGAAATCTTACAGACTATTCCAGAATACGAACGGAACAGTTATGACGCATTGATGGCTGCTGTAGAACGGCGATACGGAAGCGAACACAGGAAACAGATATTTCAAATAGAATTGCAAAACCGCTACCAAAAAGCTAACGAGACCTTGCAGGAGTTTGCTTCTGACATTGAAAGATTGGCTCATCTTGCAAATGCGGAAGCACCCGTGGAATACACGGAAAGAGTGAAGATTCAGAGCTTTATAAATGGCATACGAGATGTGGAAACGAAGCGAGCTACATACGCGAACCCAAAACTGACATTTGCTGAAACGGTATCACATGCATTGACTCAGGAAACTGCCTCCCTATTAAGTAAACCAGCATATAAGGCTCATCGTGTAGAAGTAGAAAGGCCAGAATGGGTAGACACAATTTTGGAAGCACTGAAGGGATCACAACAGAGAAATGCCGGAGTTATTAAATGTTTCAAGTGCGGCAACCCAGGTCATATTGCACGACATTGCAGCACCGGTCCCAATAGCTCCAACAATGTGGGTGGCCGTAAACGCAGAGCTGAAGGAGATGAGCAAATCTCCAAGTCCACTCAATCGTTAAACTAAAGCGAGTCAGCCGCAAGGGGCGACAGCTGGCTCCCTCAATTGAATGCCCCATAATCTCTATCTCACAAATTGGAAGAAGGTCAAACAATCTTACTGTCGGAGGACATGTGGATGGAAAGGAACGTTTACTGACTGTAGATACGGGTGCATCTCATTCCATCATTCGAGCGGATTTAGTCAACAAGAAGATAACACCATTGCATGGAGCAAGATTGCGTACAGCCACTGGAGAAGACAGCACGGTTCTAGGAGAAGTATCATGTGAAGTCGCAATTGGGAACGTCACGGTAGTACACAATTTTATAGTGGCAGAGATTGTTGATGAAATCATAATTGGAGTGGACTTCTTAATCGACCAGGGCATCAAGATCGACATGCAAAGCAAGACGATGCGATATAAGAACATGGATGTACCACTTAATTTCGGCTACGAGAGAGGCTACAGCAGTAAACGAGTGCTGGTGGAAGAGAGTCAGCGAATACCACCAAAATCCGAAGCAGTCATCTGGGCAAAGGTTGATGGAGATTGTGGGACAAACAAATTGTGGGTTGTCGAAGCAGCAAACAAATCAGCACTGAACATACTTGTAGGAAAAACCCTGGCTATGACAAAACAAGATGGACGTGTTCCAGTAAGAGTACTCAATGAGTTCAATTCACCACTCAAACTAACTAAAGGAGCTATTTTGGGAAGATGCCAAGAGGCTGAAGTAGTTATTAACTGTGAACAGCTCCAGGAACACGTTTCAGCTAGTAATACTAATCTTTCAAATGACATCACGGCATGGACGCAGGGGCTAGAGGAAGCATATCAGAGTAAGGCAAAACAACTGCTCCTAAAGTACGCGAACATATTTGACCAGGATGGTTCTAAACCAGGCCGCACCAACGTTGTGAAACATCAAATTGACACTGGAGATGCGAGGCCGATCCGTCAAGCTCCACGTAGTGTTCCACTGGCGAAGCGGCAAGTTGTGAGTCAAATTATACAAGAAATGAGCGACAGCGGCGTCATCGAACCATCAGCTAGTCCCTGGAGCTCACCGGTAGTACTTGTAAAGAAGAAGGATGGAAAAATGAGGTTTTGCGTCGACTACCGGAAGTTGAATGACGTTACGAAAAAGGATAGCTACCCATTGCCAAGAATTGACGACACTCTGGACTCGCTCTCTGGTACGAAATGGTTTTCCACACTGGACTTGAAAAGCGGCTACTGGCAAGTGGAGGTAAATGAGGAAGACAAAGAGAAAACAGCCTTCAGCGTCGGAGATGGTCTTTGGCAATTTACAGTAATGCCCTTTGGACTATGTAATGCACCAGCTACTTTCGAGAGACTCATGGATCAGGTATTGAAAGGACTACATTGGAAAACATGCTTGGTGTACCTGGACGACATCATCGTATTGGGCAAGAATTTCGATGAACATCTTAAGAACTTGGAGGAAGTTTTCCAAAGAATAGCTGGCGCTGGTCTGAAGTTAAGTCCCAAAAAGTGTGCGCTGTTTAAAAAGGAAGTAAATTATTTGGGTCACAAGGTAACGACAGAGGGCATCTGCACTGCGAACGAAAAGATAGAGGCTGTAAAGGATTGGCCAAGACCACAGAACCTACATGAATTAAGAAGTTTCCTTGGGCTGTGCACATATTACCGCCGATTTGTACAAAATTTTTCCAGCGTAGCCCATAGCCTCCATGAGCTTACAAGAAAAAATAAAGCTTTTGAATGGAAGAAGGAGCAAGAAGTGGCTTTCCAAACATTGAAGGAGCGTTTGTGCACTGCCCCAATGTTAGCATATCCGATTCCAGGAGCAACATTTATTCTAGATACAGATGCGAGTGGATATGCTATAGGAGGCGTTTTATCACAACTGGTCGATGGACAGGAGAAGGTAGTTGCATATTACAGCCGTTCGATTGGAAAACCAGAGAGGAACTACTGCGTTACGCGGAGAGAGCTGTTGGCATTGGTAGAGTGCGTTAAACATTTTCACAAATACCTCTACGGCCAGCGATTCCGTGTCAGGACAGATCACGCAGCTTTAAAATGGCTACTGCAGTTCCGTAATCCAGAAGGACAATTGGCACGGTGGATCGAGCGACTACAAAGCTATGACTTTTCCATTGAGCATCGAAAAGGTAGTACCCATGGAAATGCCGATGCAATGTCACGAAGACCATGTAGTTTGGAATGCAAGCACTGTTCAAAAGCCGAGGCTAAAGAAGACATTATAGATGTCCGGCTAATGACTATAACATGTACAGATGAATGGGACAAGGAACAGCTAAGAAAGTGCCAGCTAGAAGATGCAGATCTGTCACGTGTTATGCAAGGGCTCGAACGAAATGAAAGACCAAACAGAGAAGAGATGTCAGCAGAGAGTCCCATTGCGAAGTCATATTGGGCACAGTGGAACAGTTTGGAATTGATATCCGGTTGCCTTCATCGAGTATGGGAGAGTGAGGATGGTAAATACAAGAATAAACTGATAGTTGTTCCCAGAAAGAGGATTCCTGATGTGCTCAGCGAGCTGCATAATGGTCCAAGCGGAGGTCATCTTGGAATCACGAAGACGCTCGAGAAGATTAAACAGAGATTCTATTGGGTTGGTTGCCGTCAGTCGGTCACTGATTGGATTGCGAACTGCGAGGTTTGCAGCAGAGCGAAAGGGCCCAGAACACGAAGTCATGGCCAGATGAAGCAATATAACTCAGGTGCGCCATTTGAAAGGATCGCTATGGATGTCGCCGGTCCATTTCCTACTAGCAACGGCGGAAACAAATATGTACTGGTAGTTATGGATTATTTCAGCAAATGGCCAGAGGTATACCCAATCCCAAATCAAGAAGCGGAAACGGTAGCAGAAGTTTTTATAAACAATTGGGTTGCAAGGTATGGTGTACCAATGGAGTTACATTCTGACCAAGGCAGGAATTTCGAATCAGCTGTGTTCCAGGAAATGTGTAAGTCATTGGGCATTCGAAAAACACGGACAACTGCATTGCATCCTCAATCCGATGGTATGGTAGAACGATTCAATAGAACATTGGAGGAGCACTTAAGGAAAGTAGTGGACAAGTACCATAAAGAATGGGATACCCGCATACCATTATTCTTGATGGCTTACCGATCAGCAGTGCATGAGACAACGGGCCAAACCCCTGCAAAAGTAATTTTTGGCAATGACCTTAGACTGCCAGCTGATTTGAAGTTTGGGATAGATGCCAATGCGGAGAGAAATGTCAGGAAATCCACTAGTGATTTGGAAGAAGAGCTAAGAGAAATACATGATCTGATAAGGCAACGAACAAAGATTATGAGTGACAAGATGAAAGCCAGATATGATAAAGCAATTAATTCAGAAGGTTTTCAGGAAGGAGATTTGGTGCTGTTATACAACCCACAACGTAAAAAAGGTTTGTCCCCGAAATTGCAGTGTAATTGGGAAGGCCCATACAAAGTTGTAAAACGGATCAACGATGTAGTGTACCGCATACAAACCATCGGTAAACCACGAACCAAAATGAAGGTGGTCCATTTGGAAAGGCTAGCAACGTTTAGATCGAGAGATTTGTCTGATCGGGACGATCAGACTTAGGTGGAGGGCAGTGTCACGGATATTAGCATCACTAAATTATCCCATCACTAAGGCGATGCTAAGGCCATGCCAAGCAGTATTTACGTTAATAATTAAATCAAGTATACACATATATAAGGCAGCCCAGAGAGATGTCACACACAGATGCATTTACTTATATGCCTATGTGCGCAAACTACAAACATTCACATCAATAATTCAATCTTTATGTATCTACTTAAACGAATAAATAATTGCGTCTACACATATGTACACATTCCGACGAGCAACATTACATACAAGGCAGCAAGAGATGAGATGTCACACACCGATGAATTTACTTATACGCTTATGTGTGTGCGGGAGACTGTAAACTACAAACACATGCATATACCTTATCTGAGTTGTCACAAGAGTGAGCAATAATTTGTGCACGTAGTTGTGGCTGGCGATTTTGTAGCCGAAACAACTAGTAAGTTCTGGAAATCGAAGAGCCTAGAAGTATGCAGCGTAAACTATAAAAGCGGCGCCAGCGAGTAAGAAGGAATTCAGTTTGATTTGAGTTGATCAGCAGTTACGACTAAGAAGATATCTAGCGAGCAATACCAGTATTATTTTGATTAGTGGAGTTTCATTTGAGCTATCAGTTTGGTTATTAAGCTATTCGTTGCACAGTTTGAGTGTTATTGTGAAGCATTTTAATAAAGGCCATTTTTCCATTATTCAATATTGGAGTTATTTATTCAACAGTTTAGCGATAAGAACCTAGCAAAAGGGGCAAATAAGAGGATTTGCAGAAAATTCGTTACAATATATTATATATATCACCGATCTCTATGATTTTTTGACACAACAATACATACTATATACGTAAGCAATCGTATCGATTTGAAGCTTATAGCTGTTAAAATGGGGTAGAAATTGCGAAAAGTTTCTTATCTGAACAATCGGTTGTATGAGATATATACTATATATACAACCGATCTCTATGATTTTTTCAGACAACAATATATGCTATATACGTAAGTAATCGGTGAAATTTGAAGCTTATAGCTGTTAAAATGGGGTAGAAATTGCGAAAAGTTTCTTATCTGAACAATCGGTTGTATGAGATATATACTATATATACAACCGATCTCTATGATTTTTTCAGACAACAATATATGCTATATACGTAAGTATTCTGTGAAATTTGAAGCTTCTAGCTGTTAAAATGGGGCTAAAATTTGCGAAAATATATATATATATATATACTATATATATACTATATATATACTATATATACCACCATATATATACTATATATACCACCGATCTTTATGATATTTTCAGACAACAATATATGCTATATACGAAAGCGTTCGTTGAAATTTGAAGCCTCTAGCTCGCAAAATAGGGCAGTAATTACGAAAAGTTCCTTATCTGAACAATCGGTTGTGGGGGATATATACTATATATACGACCGATCTCATCAATTTTTTCAGGCAACAATACGTGCAATATACGAAAGTATGTGGTGAAGTTTAAAGCTTTCAATCAGTTAAATTGGGTAAGATATTACAAAAATCCTCTTTTTCTCAAAAATCGGTTGTATGGAGGATATATGCTATAGTGGTCCGATCCGGTCGGTTCCGACAAATGTCTAATCGGACACCCAAATACACCTGCTCACCAAATTTTATCCAACAAAACTAGCAGCTAGAAAAAATACTGAACCTGCAAACCGTTCTCAGGCGACTGAGCCTGGAACTAGGAAGTTGGTTGTAGTCCCTCCTAAAAAATCGATATTCGTGTCAAGATTCGAGAGGGATACTACTGAGGAGGATCTGAAATCGTATATCTTCTCAAAAAGGAAAACCCATGACGTAACAATTCGGAAATTTAATTTTAGTTATGAAAGAAACGTATCTTCCTTTAGATTAGATGTACCTATTGACCATTTTGACACTATCTTGAGTAACGATTTTTGGCCCTCTGGGGCACTTGTGCGGGAATTTGAATATAGGCGGAATAAGAGTGTTCCAAACTTAGCAAAGATCCCTGTTAATAACACTGAGTCAAAAAACTGAATGAAAAATCTGCTTTAGATATACTTTACCAAAATGTTAGAGGCTTAAACACCAAGTTAACAGAACTGTTTTTAAAATCATTTAACTCAAGCTACAATATAATTGCTTTAACCGAAACCTGGCTGAAACCTCATGTTTTTGTACTCAGAGATCCGGGTTGGAGGTGGGGTTCTGCTTGCTGTACACCCTTCAATACCATCTGAAGAGATTTGCGTAACCGCCACCGATACAACTGAGTTCTTGTGCATACGCACACAACTAGCAAATATCCACATTTATTTGGCCATCTGTTATATCCCGCCATCTTCTGAACTGTCCGTTTATATGCATCACATTTCCTTGCTAAGAACTGTTAATTCGATGCTAAAGCCTTCCGATTCCATTATTGTCTTGGGTGACTTCAATATGCCACACATATCATGGTGCATCTCTGACTTTAATATCGTACCAGTTTCGTCAAAGTCTTCCAACAATGAATTTCTAGACGGAATGTCTGAGCTGTGCCTTCAACAAATCAACATCCAATCGAATAAATTCGGAAGAGTGTTAGATTTAGCCTTTGTGGATGATGAATCTAAATATTCCATTAGTCGATGCGAACCCATTATTGAACCTGAAGATGCTTACCACCCTTCCCTCAAAATAGTTTACGAAGTTGTAAATTATGCTTGTAACAGCGGAAATAAACGATACAACTCCAGTTATCGCTTCGACTTTGCGAAGGCCAATTTTAAAAAATTAAATCGTGATCTATCTCGAATAGTGTGGCCAATATTTAATGCTGATGTGGAGCAAAGCGTTTCTCACTTTTACATACCATTTACTGTCTTTTTGAAAAATACGTACCTAAGCGGATTTGTGTACATTCCGATACAAGCCAAGTATGGTTCACTAAAGAGCTGAAAATTTTAAAGAATAAAAAGTCTCGATCTTTCAAGTTGTTCAAAAAGACGGGTTTACATAACCATTACTTACAGTACTCGATTCTACGCTGCAAGTATTTTCAATTGAACAAAACGTGTTACAAAGCTTATCTTTTTAAAATGAAAAGAATTATAACTTGCAACCCGAAGGCATTTTACGGATTCGTAAACTCTAAACGCAGGGTGAAAGGGTTTCCATCATCCATGAAATTCCAAGATAATATTTCCAGCGATGATCAAGAGATCGCCGACTTCTTTGCGGAATTTTTCAAATCAAATTACTCTATTGAGACCAACGTTTCACCTAATGAATACCCATACCATATTGATTCATGTTATTCAATCAGAGCTCCATTTATATCTTCAGAAGATGTATTATCTTATTTAAAAACTTTAAAAGTATCATATTCATACGGCCCCAACAGGATCCCGACACACTTTCTTAAAAAATGTGCTGCAAACATATATCAACCGCTAACAGATTTATTTAATTTATCTTTAATTTATGGCGTTTTCCCAACAATATGGAAGGAATCTTTTCTTATTCCGCTTCATAAAAATGGAAGCAGGTCTTCAATAGAAAACTACCGGGGCATAGCAAAGTTATCCGCTATCCCAAAGTTATTTGAGGCTATTGTTACCCACCACCTAACATTCTCTATTTCCCCCATAATTGCAAGCTCGCAGCATGGGTTCTGTAAGGGCAAATCACCTATCACCAATTTACTAGAATTAACCACCCACGTTTCTAATGGATTTAGAAAAGGCCTTCACACTGATGTAATTTACACCGATTTCAGTAAAGCTTTCGACAAAGTATCACACCCATTACTTATTCATAAGCTCAGTCAACTCGGTTTTCAACCCCGTCTTATATGTTGGATTTCTTCGTATCTTGGTTATCGTACGCAAAAAGTAATCTTTAAAAATACACTTTCTGGGGTCATCAATGTTTCTTCTGGTGTTCCTCAGGGCAGCCATCTTGGTCCGATTCTGTTCTTGTTGTTCATAAACGATATATCTGGTACAATTAAATACTCAAAAATCTTGATGTACGCAGACGATGTAAAACTTTTCAAATCATGTGCCTCGGTTGAGGAACATTCCTTGCTTCAAATGGATTTAAATCACTTGGTTACCTGGTGCAATGTAAATTATATGCCGCTCAATCTCAAAAAATGTAAATTCATGTGTTTTTCTCGGAGAGTTTC
The DNA here is from genome assembly GCF_040869045.1 of Eurosta solidaginis. Taxonomy (NCBI): domain Eukaryota; kingdom Metazoa; phylum Arthropoda; class Insecta; order Diptera; family Tephritidae; genus Eurosta; species Eurosta solidaginis. Next base: position 192,758,838 of record NC_090323.1, read on the forward strand.
GCCACCAGCTTCATATACAATTAACAACTATAGTCTAGAAACTGTAAATAATTTTATTGACTTGGGAGTCATGATGGATTCCAAACTTAGTTTCAATCTTCATATTAATGCTACAGTGAATAAAGGCAAAGGTGTTTTTGCATTTGTTAAACGGTGGTCAAAAGAATTTAACGACCCTTACATAACTAAAGCACTTTTTACAACATTAGTTAGGCCAATATTAGAATACGGCTCGATAATTTGGAATCCGCGTTATCAAGTCCATGCAGACAGTCTCGAATCAATACAAAAACAATTTTTAGTATTTGCCTTAAGAAATTTCCAATGGGACTCTTTAACTAATCTTCCACCTTATACTAATCGATTAAAGCTTATCAATCTTCCAACTGTTGCTAGTCGAAGGGAGATGCTTGGTGTAATATTTATGACAAAACTTTTAAATGGATCAATTTCGAGCCCACTCCCTCTGAATGAAGTGAACTTTTGCGTTCCCTCTCGGACATCGAGACACTTCAAACCTCTTCTGCTGAAACAATGTAGAACGAATTTCGAACAAAATGAACCTTTTCGGCGTTTATGCCAAGATTATAACTCTCACTCAAACACATTTGATAGCTCGGACTCCCTTTTTTCTATAAAAAAGATTGTTCTCACCTCTCTAAATTAGTGTATAATACGTTTGCTTCTGTTCTCTTTAAGTATTACGCTTGGCTGATGAAATTTCTTCTGTAGCTGAGCAGTCTCAGATCGTGACGCTTGACAAACCGCTGCCCATCAAAGATATCTCAAAAATTGAGGGACTAGTTTGCATACAAACAGACAGACGGGCAGACGGACAGACGGACATGGCTAAATCAACTCAGCTCTTCAACCTGATTATTTCGGTATACTTATTGGTGGGTCTATCTATTTTCCTTTAAGGACTTACAATTTTCGGTTTCGTGACGAAATTAATATACCATTTCATTTTCATGAAAGGTATAAAAATAGGTAGGTAATATGACTACGAATCACGTCTTTCAACAATATATGACGTAAACGTAACTATTTGATGAAATTTGATGAATTTTGAAGCTTCTAGCCGTAAAAAAGGGGCAAAAATGACAGTTTATATGAAGTATATAATATATATACCACCGATCTCTATGATTTTTTCAGACAACAATATATGCTATATACGTAAGCAATCGGTGAAATTTGAAGCTTATAGCTGTTAAAACGGGGCAGAAATTGCGCAAAGTTTCTTATCTGAACAATCGGTTGTATGAGATATATACTATGTATACCACCGATCTCAATGATTTTTTCAGACATCAATATATGCTATACACGTAAGCATTTGGTGAAATTTGAAGCTTATAGCTGTTAAAATGAGGCCGAAATCGCAAAAAAAAATATATATACTAAATATATATACCATATATATACCATCATATATATATTATATATATCACCGATCTCTATGATTTTTTGACACAACAATACATACTATATACGTAAGCAATCGATGAAATTTGAAGCTTATAGCTGTTAAAATGGGGTAGAAATTGCGAAAAGTTTCTTATTTGAACAATCGGTTGTATGGGATATATACTATATATACAACCGATCTCTATGATTTTTTCAGACAACAATATATGCCATATACGTAAGCATTCGGTGAAATTTGAAGCTTCTAGCTGTTAAAATGGGGCTAAAATTGCGAAAATATATATATACTATATATATACTATATATATACTATATATACCACCATATATAATATATATACCACCATATATATACTATATATACCACCGATCTGTATGATTTTTTCAGACAACAATATATGCTATATACGTAAGCATTTGGTGAAATTTGAAGCTTCTAGCTGTTAAAATGGGGTAGAAATTGCGAAAAGTTTCTTATCTGAACAATCGGTTGTATGAGATATATACTATATATACAACCGATCTCTATGATTTTTTCAGACAACAATATATGCTATATACGTAAGTATTCTGTGAAATTTGAAGCTTCTAGCTGTTAAAATGGGGCTAAAATCTGCGAAAATATATATATATATATATACTATATATATACTATATATACCACCATATATATACTATATATACCACCAATCTTTATGATTTTTTCAGACAACAATATATGCTATATACGTAAGCATTCGTTGAAATTTGAAGCCTCTAGATCTTAAAATAGAGCAGTAATTACGAAAAGTTCCTTATCTGAACAATCGGTTGTGGGAGATATATACTATATATACGACCGATCTAATCAATTTTTTCAGGCAACAATACGTGCAATATACGAAAGTATATGGTGAAGTTTGAAGCTTCAATCTGTTAAATTGGGTAAGATATTACAAAAATCCTCTTTTTCTGAAAAATCGGTTGTATGGAGGATATATGCTATAGTGGTCCGATCCGGTCGGTTCCGACAAATGTCTAATCGGACACCCAAATACACCCGCTCACCAAATTTTATCAAGATATCTCAGAAATTGAGGGACTAGTTTGCATACAAACAGACAGACGGACAGACGGACATGGCTAAATCAACTCAGCTCTTCAACCTGATTATTTCGGTATACTTAATGGTGGGTCTATCTATTTTCCTTTAAGGACTTACAATTTTCGGTTTCGTGACGAAATTAATATACCATTTCATTTTCATGAAAGGTATAACAAGCACAATTCATAAATACTTAGATGTGTTAAAAATGGTAATGAAAATTTTTTCAACGTAAATTAAGTATTTAATAAATTTGCATATTAATTAGAAGAAAAAAATGAATATCTAACGCTAATACTGTTTTCACACAGAAACTTAATGATCTCATTTCACCTGCTAATGAAATCGTAAATTTTTTGCTTTCACACAGAAGTAACTGCTCGATTAGTATGAAGGATGAGACAGACAATCATGGCGGAACGATACAAGGTGGGAGCATGGTGACATACCTACAAACAAAAAAAATTCCATGTACTTGTAAATTCGATGGACAAATGTCAAAATCGTACTGCGCCGGTAGTCGATGTATTAAATCAAATAAAAAAGGTTATAATCAGCTGTTCGATGCGGCCACCTTGTATCGTTCCGCCATGCAGACAATGACATTTGCTTTGAAAACTAAGAAACGGAAACGGAAGCGGAACGCTGCCAACAGAGTTGCATTGTGCTTTTGACTTCATTAGGCATTCGATTAGCTACTAATAAAATAATAATAGATTCGAATTTTGTAGGGAAGATTGAGCTCAATAAGCGTCTTAATGTAGAAAATTGCCTTTATTATTCAATAAGCCGTCTGTGTGAAATTAGTATAACGCATTTAAATTAAATAAGATATGCACAAATACATACAAAAGTACCATTTATTAATACATACAAAAATACACACAAATATGCAAATAAAAAATAGTATTTAAAACTATTGTATATGAATGCCTCACTGACAGCACGAAACTCTTTCCGGCTCGTGCCAGTTGCATGAGAAACTTAATTGAATTGAAGTGTGACCAAAGCAGTGCAAAAATCAAATGAAATCGAATGAAGCAGCATAAAAGTAACTGTTGAGTATATTTTGTTAACAAGTGTACAACATCTCTGTCGAATTTCTCTTATGCATTTCTTACCAACATGACCACATATTTCTGTAACACTCTATGTACATACATATAATATCTCATTACCATTTCATGTATATAAATAAATACTCTCTTTTGCTCTTTTTATTATTCCATCAAAAAACTGCATGTTAATAGGTTATGGGCCCAGCGTAAAACAAAAAAGGTCGATCCGTTACTATTTTTGCAGTTTTCGTCACGTAGGCAGTTTTTTGTTCGTTTAATAGAACGGAGTACGGTTTTATTTTTTTTTAATACCAATTTGCATCTGCTCAGAATGGACAAAGAATTTGTAATCGAGAAATTCGTGGACGCATCGCAATGGATGATGTGGAGGTTCCAGGTACGAGTTAATTTGATGGCATTTGAACTCTTTGGCTACGTTGATGGAGCTCGGACGCAGAGTGCAGATGATAAATCGTTTTCTGTAAAAGATGCAAAGGCGCAGAGAATTATAGTGAATTCCTGTGGAGCCAAAATACTTGTGCATTTGTGTAACTGCGTTACAGCCAAACAAATGTGGGAAAAATTGCATTCGGTTTTCGAACACTCAGATGAATCTGCAAAACATCTGTTGCAGGAGCAATTCTATGCATATAAAAAGGTTCCATGCCATGATATAGCAACACACATTTCCACGCTGGAGAATCTGGTGGGCTAGCTAAATATTGCTGGCGTAAATATCGATAGTAGCATGCTCATAACAAAGATTTTGATGACTTTACCTGCTGAATATAAGCATTTTTCAACAGCATGGGAATCTACAGCTAGTGAGAATCGCACAATTGTAAATTTAACTAAGCGTCTTATGATTGAGGAAAGTCGAATGGGTGTTCAAAGTGCGAGTTTGAATGAAATAGGCACGAGTGAGGCGTTATTGGCTAAGCAAAGAAATACTGCTCCCAACATAAAGCATTTTGTAAGCTACGCAACTGGTTTTTCACCTACACAGATTTAAAGAAACAATTCAAGTTATAATTGGAAATGGAAAAACAATGAATGCAACTGGACGTGGTAATATAAAAATTCGTTCTTTCAATGGTGTTGAATAGATAGAAAAAGTTTTGAAAGATGTACTATATTCGGCGGATTTGTACGAAAATTTATTTTCAACAAACAAGGCTATAGACAATGGTCACACGAGCTGGTCCGATAAGAATACTTTTAAACTACTTGATGAAGGCAAAGTGGTCGCAATAGCAGAGAGAAAGGGCGGTATGTTTCACATGCTCTTTAACGTGGCTAGGTCACCAAAATTTGAGGCACGTTCGTGAATTTCTGAGAAACGACAACATTGAATTTTCCGACGAAAATTTTGATTGTGACGGCTGCGCTTTTGGTAAGCAGCATCGCTTAAGTTTTGACTTGAGTACACAGAAGGCAACCAAATGTGGTGATATTATACATGCCGATGTTTGCGGGCCAATTCAAGTTAAATCATTTGGCGGTTCAAGATATTTCATAATTTTTAAAGATGAGTATTCGAAATTTCGATTTGTATTCTTTCTTCAGATAAAATCTGAAGCTACTGAGAAATTTAAAATAGTGCTAAAAATTTCAGAACAACATTGTGGGCATCCAATTAAAATTTTGCAAACCGACAATGGAACGGAGTTCATCAAAGAAGAGATGAAGAAGTTAGTTCAAGACAATGGTATTCATCATCGCCGGTCAGTGCCTTATACACCAGAGACAAAATGGAGCCGCCGAACGAGAAAATCGAACAATAATGGAGTCGGCCCGATCGACGTTACACGCTAAAGGTCTCGATCTACGGTTATGCGCAGAAGCAGTGCAGACAGCTGTATTCATTCGAAATCATACGGGCACTAGCACAGTAAGAGAAAAAACTCCGTACGAACTTTGGTTTGATAAGCAGCCACAGGTTGATAACTTTCGTATTTTTGGGTCTGAAGTGTATGTGCACATACCAAAACAAAAGCGCACAAAGCTTTCGGCAAAATCGAAGAAATGTATTTTTGTGGGTTATGACAACAATCACAAAGGTTAACGCGTTTTAGATGAAGCTAATAATGTGTCCGTAGCGCGAGATGTACAATTTCTTACTGAACAACCGGCAACTGTAACTTTCACCGAAGACGATTTAGAAGCAACTTCGAACCAATGCCAAAATTAAGAGACGAATAATATTTCAAGCAACGCAACGGAGAGAACATAAGTCATATTGGTCCAAGCAACATAGTAAGTTCCGCTTGCGTAACCGAGAAGAACAAAATGTTTCAATGGCAGTAGCTATGCTAACCATTACGGGGGAACCTACAACATATGAGCAAGCAATAAAATCATCAGATAGAGAAAATTGGCTACGCGCCATGAGAGATGAATACGACGCATTGTGCCAAAACAAAACATGGACTTTAGTCGATGCGCCGAAGAACCATAAGGTAATTGACAATAAATGGGTTTTCAAAATTAAACGCAACCCAGATGATTCAATTGAACGCTATAAAGCTAGATTAGATGTACGTGGTTTCAATCAAGAGTATGGAAAAGATTATTTAGAGACATTTAGTCAAGTTGTTCGCTTTACATCACTACGTGCGATTTTTAGCATTGCAGCTAGCAGAAGCATGTGCATGAAGCAGTTTGATGTGAAGTCAGCTTTTTTAAACGGCGAGCTTAACGAAAATGTTTTTATGCAACAACCTATCGGTTTTGACGACAATAGCGGTCGTGTTTGTAAATTGCAGATGAGTCTGTATGGACTAAAGCAAGCTTCCAGATGTTGGAGTGAAAAGTTTAAAAACTTCGTTAAAAACTTCGGATTTAAGGCAAGTGAGGCAGATCCTTGTGCATTCGAGAGCCATAAAGGAGGCACGGTGATTTTAGCAGTCTATGTTGATGACGGCATTGTTGTTGGCGAAAATATGGTAAAAATATCTGAAGTTATCGCGTATTTGCAAAAACAATTTCAAATTAGAACAATGGATGTGGGCTGCTTCCCAGGGTTTGAAATTGAAAAGCTTGAAAATGGTTCGATCTTCGTTCATCGATCTGCATACTTACGAAAGGCTTTGCAAAGATACGACAGCGCAGATTGTAACACAGTTGCAGTACCAAGTGATCCGAACCAAGTAATCAGTAAGTTTGAGGACAGTCGATAAGTGCTTAACGTGGGTACCTGTCTACGAAGACCCCACCCCACAACAATTATGCTCCATTTTACACTCCAAATTACACTCCTACCACAATTAAAGGGATGTGTCCAACCTTTTCCGATCACAGACCTGTAAGTACCGAGTACCTACCCCAGCAACATCTTCGCATAGCAGTCGGCCACACTGCAGTGATTTGACAGCATCAAATCTTGCCACATTTTTGGATGTGGCCATCCATTCTGCGAACGCCTCCTATTCGCTACGCAGTCTAAAGCAGCCTCAAACATCTCAAAAGACGAGATGAGCACCGGACCACTCGTACAATTATCGATTGTTTTTCGGCTGACGATAGACATACGTTTCTTCTTCACCATCTTTCAATCGTGTTTCAGCATATATTACCGGCATCTCCGGTTGCCACAATTATGGGATGGGGCCAACCTTTCATCTGCCCCTCAGGGTCAGTTTCTCAATGAAATTTGGGTATACTGTGACAAGCAAGAGACCGAATTCCCTTGGGTTTGCACGCCCCAAGGGAAAACAAGTATACTCAGAGCGTGTCGTAAAGTGAACTATTATTTGAAACCACAACCCCGCGATGCTCCCACAAGGGGGCCATCCCAGGACAGGAGGTGAGACCTGAATATAAAGCATCGTTCGATGCAGTGCATCAGATCACACTGGCTTCCCCTGCTCCCGCGGTAGCAGTATATATAAAGACCTTGCCTAGGGTCCCACAGGGTGATACCCGCGTCCACCCTGCTACCTTACGAGTAAAACACCTTACTCATGGATTGGATACCCATGGTATTATGGTCGCCTCTTACGACCGGTATACCTACCGTGGGCATATTCTAACCCCTAACCCACAGGGGGAAGTAAGTTTGAGGAATCGGAGCTGAGTTTGTTTCCATATCGGCAAGTGGTAGGCAGCTTAATATATCTTGCTGTTGGAACTAGGCCAGACATATCGTTCGAGATTGGCAATGCTAGCAGATACCTTGAGAAACCTACAATAGTCCACGAGAAGGCTTTAAAACGAATACTAAAATATTTGAAAGGCACAATGCATTTGGGAATTTTATACACGAATAGCGATAAACAATGTTTGAAATGATACAGCGACGCTGACTATGGGGGAGATGTCGATACTCGAAGGTCTACATCGGGAACAACCGTTTTGTTTAATGGCAGCGCTATAAGTTGGTTTAGCGCACGACAAAAATTTGTATCTTTGTCAACTACAGAGTCAGAATATATCGCGGCTTCAGAAGCAGTGAAAGAGTTGGTATGGGTGCAGCTATTATTCATGGAATTGCTAAACAAAAGCAGCTGTGCTTATGGATATCCAAAGTGCTATACGTCTTGTGAAAAATCCTGAGTTTCATAAACGGACCAAACACATAGATGTGCGGTATCATTTCATAAGAGAAAAGTTTGAAGACGGTTGCTTTGCTTTGGAGTACATCTCAATACACGAAATGATTGCCGTTACCCAAGGAAAGGTTCCTATATTTACGATCTTCATTAGGCTTATTTCCTAAAGAGCATGCTTAAGTAGTAAACATATTTATATTAACTTTTTGCCATTCCTTAATGTAATAATCAATGTAATATGTAAAATTTTCGATGTTAATAAAAGGTGGGAATGTTGAGTATATTTTGTTAACAAGTGTACAACATCTCTGTCAAATTTCTCTTATACATTTCTTAGCAACATGACTACACATATTTTTGTAACACTCTGAGTATATACATATAATATCTCATTACCATTTCATGTATATAAATAAATACTCTCTTTTCCTCTTTTTATTATTCCATCAAAAGACTGCGTGTTAATAGTAACAAAATATAGTTTTATATAAAAGGAAATGTAAAATTGATGGTTCTAGTGAAGGACGTGACGTTTAATGTATGCAATATATATTTTTATGTACATTAGGGTGGTCCTTAAAAATTAAATGAACGAATTGTTACGAACTCATCGTCTCAAACGATAATACCACCGGCGAAGTTATAGCATATACATTTTGGTCCCGATTTTATGCAGGCACACATTCATAGCGAAATCTGAATTTCTATTCCTGTGTGACGCACCTTAGGAATCTAAAATCGTTAACCGAAAGTAAACTGTGTTATCTTTGACCATAACATTACCTATTGAAGGAGCTATGGTCCGGTCTTAGCCGGAAAATAATATTTCATCAAAATTTTAAGGATCACCCTAATGAACAAATATGGATATGTGTGGGTATTCTAGCATCACACCCGGCGAGAAGTTCTAGTTTTTTTTTTTTATTTAATGATTTCATATCATGGATCACCAGTTTATGGGAAAAGAAAAGAAAAAATAAAATAAAGGAAAAGAAGGGAAGGGAATGGAAGGGAAGGGAAGGAAGGGAATTTATTTATTTATTATTATTTATTCGGTCTATGATAACAATATCTTACAGACTAGAAATATACACGAAATTACCTACTGACTAAATTGGCTGGAATTGAGTACTAGGAATAAAATGGAGTAATCTTATCGACGAACTGGGATCTCGGCATTGCGAAATCGAGATCAAGCGGTTTGTAAATATTGTTAATTTCACTGACAGCCCTAGTAATGGGCGCGAGATAGTGGTAATTAGATTTAACTGTAGTAAGATGGAAAGGGTAGTGGGAACGTAGGATCCGATTTGGGACATTGAAGCAAAGTTGATCGAGCAGATTCACGCAATCAATTAAGCCATTAACAATGTCGAAAATAAACATTATCGAATGGATTGTGCGCCTACTAGAGAGAGATTTCAAGTTTATAAGCAAACACCGTGAAGTATAGGATGGAAATAGATCGACGAAATGAAGTGGATAGAGAGCAAAGCTAGTAAAGCTACGCTGTACACGCTCGATTCTGTCCGAATGAGAACTATATAATGGGTTCCAGATAATTGAAGCGTACTCCAACTTAGACCGGGCAAGACAAGTAAAAAGGGATTTTCTTGTATAGGGATCTTTAAAGTCTTTCGCATAACGCTTCAAAAAGCCCAAATTCGAAAAGGCCTTAGATCAGAAAATACCTTAACTGAGGACAGTTGAGTGTTAAGAACCGAGTATGTTGAATTTATACGATTGCGCGCACGCGACAAGTTTAAATGAAAGCATTTTTTATGTTAAGCAACAGCTTGTTTTTGAGACTCCAATCAGTAAGATTGTTGAGTTCATTTTGTAGCCGAAGCACGTCAGCCACCAGGTAACTCTAGAGTACAAAATCAAGTCATCAGCACAGAGAAGAAATTGCGAGTGATTAAAGCAGGACCGGATATCATTGATAAACAGAACAAAAAGAAGCGGGCCTAGAATACTACCCTGCGGTACTCCGGAGGTTACCACAAAAGAGTAAGACGCAGTACCAGCGATTTCTACAAACGTTGTTCTGTTCATGAGGTAGGATCGCAACCACAGAAGAAAGACTGAATGGAAACCAAGGAGCTCAAGCTTGTGTAATAAAATATCATGAGAGACTGTATCGAAGACTTTAGAGAAATCGTTGTAAATGGTATCCCCATGAGATCCACTCTTAAAGGCCGATAAACAGTACTCTGAAAAAACCGCAAGATTGGTTACGGTGGAACGACCACAGACAAAACCATGTTGGTTGGGATCAATAATCTCTTTAACTTCGAAGAAAAACTTATTTTTTACCAACTTTTCAAAAGGTTTCGAGAAGGTGTTTAATTTTGAGATTGGACGGTAATTTCTGACATCATTCTTGTTACCAGATTTGTGCATGGGTGTAATGGAGCTCACCTTCCAATTTTCGGAGGAAAGGGAAAGGTCAATTATTTGAGATAAAGGGAAAGCTAGGGATGAGCAGCATTTCCTAAGGAAAAAAGAGGTGAGGCCATCGGAATCATTTTTATAAGACAGTTTTAAAGCAGATATACCATTCTGTATATCTAAATCAGTGATGCAAAGTGCTCCAAAATCAACGCAATGCGAACTAAGATAATCACCGTAATAATTATAAGTGCCAACGCCAGCATCATTTACAAAATTGGACTTGAAAAAATCAGCAAAGAGAGTTACGCTGTCATGCAGAGAAAAGGAGGAAAGACCATCCAGAGTCATACAGCTAGGAATATTCGAGCATCCTTTCGGATGAAGTTCCAGAATGCTTTGGGATTGGACTTTAACTCATCCTCATAGCGAGATATATAATTGTTATAAAGAGTTTTATCAAGTTCATTGAATTCTTTACTAAGGCTGATATACATCACCGAGTTTCACGTTTATACTTTCTAAATTGCGGCAGGAATGACCAAATTCGTCTTATCTGAACGATCGGTTGTATGGGAGATATATGTTATAGTGGTCCGATCCTACCGGATGTGTAAATGTCTAATATAATACAAAAATACATCCTTGTGCCAAATTTCATTGAGATATCTCAAAATTTGAGGGACTAGTTTTCGTTCAAGCAGACAGACGGACATGGCTATATCAACTCAGTTCGTCGCTCTGATCAATTCGGTATACTTAATGGTGAGTCTATTTTCTATATTTCTCAACGTTACAAACATCGGACCAAAGTTAATATACCATTTCATGTTCATGAAAGGTATAAAAATATAAGCAATATTTTTCCAACAGGGTGTAACTCCTTACACATATGCTCCCATACAGATATGTCGCTTTTGTTCTCTGATTATTGACCCAAAAGTAATCGGCCGCATTGAGCTAAGGATGTGTGACAGGTACTTTTATAGGAAGTGTCAGCATGCTGGCAACATGGCCGTGCCTTGGTAATGAATGATACCTCTACTTAAACAGTTTTGTGGAGCACATTTCCGTTGCACTGATATCGAAGCTTACGACACAGTGCAAGATAGCACTCGAAAACTGATGGCATATTAAAAACTTCTGAATATGTAATCTTAATAAATATAAGAACTGAGGACGATTTTTAGGTAGCTTGTGCACCAAACTAAGGGATACATTGAGATACCCAAGTTAGATTCGAATACCTTTAAGGATGCCTGGGAATCAAAAAAAGATTGCTACATTGATCTTCGAGACTGTACAGTTGTCGAGCAGTGCAGCTGCACTTTCTTCGCACAGCTCTCCGCCTGGAAGATACTGCATGTGTCGGAAAGTCGGTACGACTGCGTAGACTGTTATGCCCTTACTAGTGTCTTAGCGCTTCTCCCATTCCTCCCTACAATGATATTTTATTTTCTTAATCTGCATGTCCAAAACTGCAGTAATATAGGCCTTCTTTTGTTATGATACATCATCGGGAGACATAGTCAGTATTACTAGGTTGTCAGCGTTTACGACTACCTAGTTCAATTTTCTGTGAAGATTTTTAGGATTTTATTTATTACCACTATCCATAGGGGAGGCGACAGCACGCCTCCTTTAGGATAGGTGCCTTGGTATTCATTTTACATAACGAAGCTGCACCTATTTCACGACCGTACTCCTTCAGGTGATCCCAGTTTTAAAGCTACTGAATGTCGAGCAAGCTTCCGGATTTGTCGTTTTTACAGCACAGTTACGTTTCGATGAAGCTAACTACCTTGTGCACCGATCTGCCTTGAGCTGCGTCCATCCGGCGAAAGTCGGTGCGCATAATGTGTAACGTTTTCAGGATAAATCTTGTGAAGCTTATTGGCCTGTAAACTTTGGCATCCCTGCGGCTGAGTCTGCCTTCTTTAGGAAAGAAAACCACTCGCTAACTTATCCAAGATTTCAATACATAACCATCCTATATCCATGATGTAAAGAAGACAACGGCTTGCTTTCCGGTATCACCGGTTTCGCCAATTTTAAAGGTACGAATGATTCGATGGTCATGTTACCTCATCCTGAACTGGGATGTATGCGACGACAGTTTCTGGAGAGCAAGCACGACTCTTTGGCATAGGGTCGTTCGTCACATCTGCGCATATTTACAGCTACAGGGACGGGTTCCGTTCAGTTCCTACTGCGGTTACTGCGTATTAGGCTGAAAGTTGCGTATGAGGTTAGGGTTACAGCTACAGCTACAGCTGCGATTGAAACTACGGTTATGGTAATGACTACGGTTACGGTTTTGGGTTTGGTTACGGTTATGGTTACACGTCAACAGTTATTCCTACGATTTAGGATTGATAGCGTTAAATAAAAGGTTATGGGTAAAGGTCTAGCAGACTTATGGTGACGATAGTCATGATTTTGGTAACGGACACGGTTTTAATTACGAAGATGAAAACAGTTATGGGCTCCCGTTAGAGGTATAGTTATAATCACGGTTCCTTTTCAGTTATACTAACAGTAATGGTTATGGTTACTATTACGACAATGAATCTTGTTACGGTAAAGTTTATGCTACAATTACGGTTGTGATTTTGTTTATGATTTTCTTTTAATTTATGGTTATGATTAGGGTAACGATAACAATAATAGTTATACTTATAGAAATGGTTACGGCATGTAATGTTAATGGCTTGAGTATCAGTTACGGCAACGGCCACGCTTACGACTACGAATATGATTATTTATATTTGTCCATTTCTGTTTTATGGTAGTGATTACGGTTATTGTTATGATAACTGTTATGTTTATGGTTACGGTAACGGGTATGGTTGTAGTTATGGTTATGGTTACGGTTACAGCAAAGTATATATATTTTTTAATTACGGCTACAGGTATTGTCACGGTTACGGTTACAGCTATGGTTACGATTATGGTTATGGTAACCGTATCGGTTGTCGGAATTTTCGTGCCTTGTGTACAATTGTTTACTTGACATGTTTCACGAATACCTGGTACCGCCCTTTTTATTACCGCCCTTTTTATTATTGACGCTTAAATCCTTAGCCAACGTAACCTTCAATCACCTAGTATGGTACAAACGTTGCTCTCAATATTGATGAATAAAGTTTTTATAGCATTTTCTATAAATGTTTATGACTTACTTTAAATATGGTGCAAAATGCCCAAGAAGTTCAGTCACTCTCAGATCCTTACCTGAAATAAAAATACAAAAATAAATATTATTAAAAAATTAAATTAGAAGTGTACATATGCACATAAGCACATGCATACATACTTATGCATGTATCTGGTTACACTAATTCAACAACTAACATGTAGATACTTTCATAAATTTTGACACTTTGATGAGACAATACACTGGACACGGGCCCCTCACTAAAAAGCGCAATGTATTCCCGTCGCGCGCTTTGGACTTAGTAACTTCACTCATTTGTACAACAATATTTTCTATTTCCTTACTTCCGCGTATCTTAGCCTTCCTTGTAATGTATGTACTTTTAATGTAAGAGACAAAAATGTTTTTGCCTAACATTTCAAAAGGTTAACATGTTCAACGGATGGCTATCTACTCACTTACTTAAACTCCTACAACAATATTCTAATCAGAAACCGTCACGTGGTAAATGTGCAAGCTCACCTAAACAGCGTTAATGTCATTTAGGCAAGACCATTGGTAACAGAAACTAAGGTGTGGTTGCATCCCCACCAAACACAACTATCAGCGCTATATAACACGCTAGTCTTTCTTGGTTGTATTCTTTCTACAAATATACTTATAACAAGTAAAAGTGTCTAAGTTTGGGTGTAACCGAACATTGTATACTCAGCGTGATCTTCAATTGTACATTTCATTACAGGTAAATTACTTTTCTACACAACATGTGGCACAGCCCGTTTAAAAAAAAAATGTCTCCCCATTTCCTCTTACAATAAAACTTGATAAGTGAAATATCATTGATTCAAAACTATTTTTTCCTCAGTTATACCTTATTATTCTAGTCTGCGACCCTTTTCAACTTATTTTATATCTAAGTTGCCGTGGTTTTTAATCGACCCCGTCCATTTTTACGACAAATATTTTCTGCTATAAGGAAATAATATGTAGATAATTTCATTACGATATGTAAATTTTTCTTCGAGTTATGGATCCCGAAACATAGAAAATTGCTAAATCATAAAAGGGGCGGTGCCACGCCCATTTTCAAAAATTTTAGTGTTTTCCAATTTAATGTTACAATTCAATTCATAATTTCTAAAGTTATATTTTGCGTCAATAAACCAATCCAATTACCATGTTTCATCTCTTTTTTTCATATTTGGTACAGAATTATGGAATTTTTTTCATTTTTCGTAATTTTCGATATCGGAAAAGTGGGCGTGGTCATAGTCGGATTTCGGCCATATTTTGTACAAAGATAAAGTGACTTCAGATAAATACGTGAACTAAGCTTAGTAAAGATATATCGATTTTTGCTCAGGTTATCGTGTTAAGGGCCGAGCGGAAGGACAGACGGTCGACTGTGTATAAAAAGCGGGCGTGGCTTCAACCGATTTCGCCCATTTTCATAGAAAATAGTTACCGTCATAGAATCTATGCCCCTACCAAATTTCACAAGGATTGATAAATTTTTGTTCGACTTATGGCATTTAAAGTATTCTATACGAATTAAATGAAAAAGTGCGGAGTTACGCGCATTTTCAAATTTTCTTTTATCTTTGTATTTTGTTGCACCATATCATTACTGGAGTCGAATGTTGACATAATTTACTTTTATATTGTAAAGATATTAAATCTTTTGTTAAAATTTGACTTTAAACTAAAAATTTTATAAAAGTGGGCGTGATCGTCATCCGATTTCGCTAATTTTTATTTAGCACACATATAGTAATAGGAGCAACGTGCCTACCAAATTTCATCATGATATCTTCAACGACTGCCAAATTACAGCTTGCAAAACTTTTAAACTACCTTCTTTTAAAAGTGGGCGGTGCCACGCCCATTGTCCAAATTTTTTCTGATTTTCTATTTTTTGTCATAAGGTCAACGCACCTACCAAGTTTCGTCGCTTTATCCCTCTTTGGTAATGATTTATCGCACTTTTTCGGTTTTTCAAAATTTTCGATATCGAAAAAGTGGGCGTGGTTGTAGTTCGATTTCGTTCATATTAAATAGCGATCTGAGATGAGCGCCCAGAACCTACATACCAAATTTCATCAAGATATCTCAGAATTTACTCAAGTTATCGTGTTTACAGACGGACGGACGGAAGAACATGGCTAAATAAATTTCTTTTTTCACCCAGATCATTTTGATATATAGAAGTCTATATCTATCTCGATTAGTTTATGCCGTTACGGATTACCGTTATGCGAACAAAGTTAATATACTTTGTGAGCTCTGCTCACCTGAGTATAAAAAATAGTATCATAGTACTCAGAATTGGGTTCTCTACCATTCTACGTCACACTCATCAATTGGGAGTTGTTGTAACACTGGAAAATGAGCTGGTAGTAAGGTGCATACTGATAAAGAAACTAATGAGTAAAACTAGAGAAGTTATACCGATAAACAAATTATATGAGATATGAGAGAGTAAATAGAGTAATGATAAAAGTTGTTGGTAGTATGAGTATTATTATATGACTATATGCTAAAGACAAATACCTCCCCTTTTTCGCCCTGCAAAGAAAGAAAAGAAGAAACATTGTAACTACCGTTTATTGGAATTTTGCACACTTATTAGTTTATACACTTTTTTACGTACATATTTTTATTACATATTTACGTTACCACTTCCTGTGGTTTGCTAGTTAGAAAAATGTTAATTGGTCCTACCTCAGTTCGATCTCCACAGTCGCGCTTTGATCCGCTATATTAATAAAGTTTAAATTAAGTTTAATAATTGTTTTTATTAAAGTTGTGAATGAAAAAAAAATCATTTAAATTTTGAAAATGAGTAAAGTGCCTGTGTCATTCCCTTCAAAGGAGGCCCTCTCTGTCGATGACGGGGCTGTCATTGACGATCATACCCACGATTTGAATGAAGAATCCATTCAAGGTGCTGCTGTAGATGGTTTCGACACTGATTTGAATGAAGAGTACGTTCCGGTAGAAACTGATAGTAGCCAGTCAGATTTGGAAAAGGTTGATGAGCCGAGAGAGACTGGAGCTGATAACGCAGAAGCCCACCGAGCTCAAAGTGGGCGTGAATTGGCAATCGAACCAACAGGAAAAAAGTTGAGGAGAATTTCAAAAGAAACTGCTAATGTAAGGATAAACCAGAAAAAAAGAAGATAAATGGGTGAAAGTTACCACGGAATCAGAAAAAATAAAGGAGAAAACTGTAGATGGGACTACAAGGTTGAGCGCCCCTTAAAACAACTACAACCTCCATGCAACTGCAAAAGAAGTTTGAAAGATAAAACGCTCCAGTGCCGCCGATTTTCTGAAGATGATTGGAAGAAACTGCATAGTAATTTTTGGAAAAACAAGACATAGGGAGAAAAGAGAACTATTGTTTCGTCTCTGGTGGATGCTGTTAAGCCATTGCAGATCTCTCATCGTAAAGCCCCTGAAAAAAGTAGAAGGAGCCGAACGTTGTACTACCACCTCAAACTTCAAGAAAAGAGAGTTCGCGTTTGCGTCAAACAATTCTGTCAAACTTCTGATGTATCTTTTGATTTTGTGAAGAGCGAAAATGAGCAGAATTTTGCAGACAACGACGAAGAAGAAGTGGAAGTTGGCGTAGCAGAAGAAAGAGTTATCTCGTCAAAAGTGGATCCCGGACGGATCCCAAAAACCATTCAGAACTGATGCCGGAAGGGTCCCCAAATGATCCCGAAATAGTCTCGAAATGACCTTGACGGGACCCCGAAAAAAATCCAGGAGTGATCCCGGAAGTATCCCAAATGATCCCGGAATACTGCCGAAAAAGTCCCGAAATAACTCCTGCGGGATCCCGGACGTATCCCGAAAATCATTCAGAAATTATTCCGGAAGGGGGGAGGGGGTTGGGACGGAGGGTCTCACTACTCACTTTGTAAGCCCTCGACTTATTTTACCCATTGAGTTTGTAATATTGGTGAAGGTCAGTTAACGTAAAGTTATAGTGTGTAAAAATTATCAAAAAGCAATTGTTCGAAAGGGTCGTGAGAATTCAAAAACATAAAGCTAGTAGATCCTTCTAGACCATTGGCTATGTGAGTGCCAAATTTCATCCAAATCCGTCATGTCGTTCTTGCGTGATTGGGTTACAAAGACAAACGTCTGGACATGCATACAAGCATCTAAACATATAAACATTCATACTTTCGCATTTATAATATTGTAACGAATCTAGTGCAATTCCGCTTATTTGTAACCTAACTAATGTTCGTATCGCTAAACTGTTGAATAAATAACTCCAATATTCAATGATGCAAAATGGTCTTTATTAGAGTACTTCACAATAACACTTATACTTCGCAACCAATAGCGTGCTTAAATCAAACTGATTACCCATTCCTCAGCTGGTGCTGCTTTTATACTCTTCGGTTTCCTCGTTTGCATATTTCTAGGCGTTTCTCCTTCTAGAATTTACTACTTGTTTACCAGCTATAAACTCACCAGCTATAAACTACAGATGCACGTTTATAGCTTCTCGCATAGCAATATGCGCGATGATTGCATACTTTTGTGAGTATCTCAGATATATGCATGCGTATATGTGAGAAATACTTTGCTGATGATTGCATACTTGTGTTAGTATCTCTCCGCTGCTGTATGTATATTAGTGTTGCTAATATTCGTCACAATATTAAATAAGACTAAAATTAAGATTATGATAAGATTAAGATGTATGCAAGGTTCAAGGTTTATATAGCTGTTAATCTAAAAATTGTGTTGTCTGGTTACTTACAGGACAATTTAGGCAGCATTCCGGTGCCATTTCCGTACTCCCGAGATTTTATCAGGACAGTTTGGGATATTTTTCAGGATGAAACCGGAACTATTTGGGCCAGTTCGAAACCGTGTATGGAATTTTTTCGGGATTTCTTTTAGATTACCTTAAGGATTTTCTCGGGGTTGTGCACGAAATCGTTATAGATTAGATGCGTCGAGACTATAAAACGACCCTTTCGGGATTATTTCAAATTTTCTAAGACTATTTCGGGACCGTTTAGAGACTGTGTTCCAGATCTCCTTGGGGCTCATAAAACTAATTAAGTGAACCCCTTGTGCTCTTCTGTATTTATTCACTAAAATACATCCATTGTACAGATATCAATTTGATAACACAATTCAACTGTGCAAATCTACATATATACAATCAATCAATTACTAGGAAATTTTCTTTTGAAAAAGTATAGCAAAATGTTTTCTCAAAGCCACGTTCATTTCATTTCGCTGGTATATGCGTCAATCCATTCCGTTTGTTTAGCTAATTAAAAATTTCCATTATAGTTATTAACGAAATAGGCTTATTAGGCTCTTATATCACCCAATAATTTCCGCAAGCTATAATTGATCGAGGCAGTCGCCGTGGTGTTATGGTAGCCTGCTCTGCCTACCACCCCGAGAGTCCAGGGTTCAACTCTCGGGCAGAGTAACATCAAAAATAAAGAAAAAAGTACCGAAATGACCTTGACGGTATCACGAAAACCTTACAGAAACGATCCCGGAAGTATCCCCAAATGAACCCGGAATACTCCCGAAATAACCGCGACGGGATCCCGGATGGATCCCGAAATCTATACAGAAATGATCCCGGAAGGGTCTTAAAATGATCCCGACACAGTCCCAAAAGATCCCGACGGGCTCACAAAACCATTCAGAAATTATCCCCGAAGGAACCCCAAATGATCCCGGATACTCCCGCAAAATCCCCGAAAAAACTCCGACGGGATTCCGTAAACCGCCCAGAAAGGATCCCTGAAGGGTTCCCAAATGGTCCCGAAAAAGTGCCGAAATTACCCTAACGGGATCCCGGACGAATCCCGAAAACCATCCAGATATGATGCCGGAAGGGTCCCCAAATGATCCCAAAATAGTCCCGAAATGACCTTGACGGGATCCCGAAAACCATCCAGAAATTATCCCGGAAGGATCCCCAAATGATACCGGAATACTTCCGAAATAACCGCTAAGGGATCTCGAAAACTATCCAGAAATGATCCCGGACGAATCCCGAAAACCATCCAAAAATTATGCCGGAAGAGTCCCCGAATGATCCCGAAATGACCTTAACGGGTACCGGGACAGATGCCGAAAATCATCCAGAAATTATACCGGAAGAGTCCCCATATGATCCCGAAATACTCCCGAGAAGTCCTGAAATAACCGCTACGGGATCCAGAACGGCTCCCGAAAACTATCCAGAAATGATTCAGGAAGGGTCTCAAAATGATCTCGAAATGGTCCCGAAATTACCCTGACGGGTGCCGAGACGGATGCCATCCAGAAATGATGCCGTAATGGTACCCAAATGATCCCGAAATAGTCCCGAAATGATCCTGACGGGATCCAGAAATAATCGCGGAAGGATACCGAAAATGTCCTGAAATAACCCCAACGGAATCCCAGATTGATCCCGAAAACTATTCAGAAATGATCCCGGAAGGGTCCCGAAATGAACCTTGAGAGGATCCCGGACGGATCGCGAAAATCATCCAGAAGTGATCCAGGAAAAGTGCCGTAATAACTCCTGCGGGATCCCGGACGTATCCCGAAAATCATTCAGAAATTATTCCGGAATTCAGAATTATTCCGGGGAGGGGGTTTGGACGGAGGGCTCACTTTGTAAGCCCTCGACTTATTTGACCCATTGAGTTTGTAATATTGGTGAAAGTCAATAAACGTAAAGTTATAATGTGTAAAAATTATCAAAAAGCAATTGTTCGAAGGAGTCGTGGGACTCCCCCCCCCCCTTTCCATTTTCGAAAAAAATTTAGCCAGTAGACTATTGTCTATCTATGTCCCAAAATTCATCAAAATCCGTGTAGCCGTTATGGAGTGATTCAGTCACAAAGACAAAAAAATATAATAATTAAATTATAACTGTTCCTAGGGGGCGGAGACCTCCCCCTTTTCAAAAACATATAGCTAGTAGATTGTTCTAGACTATTGGCTATATGAGTGCCAAATTTCATCCAAATCCGTCATGTCGTTCTTGCGTGATTGGATCACAAAGAGAAACGTCTGTGCATACACACAAACATCCAAACACCTAAACATCCAAGCTTTCGCATTTATTATATTAAATAAGATTAAGATGTATGCACGGTTCAATAGACTATAAACCGTAGATATTAGTCTAAAAGATTGTGTCATCTGGTTACTTCGAAACCGTGTATGGAATCTTTTCGGGACATCTTTTAGATTACCCTTAAGATTGTTTCGGGATTGTGCACGAAATCGCTTCAGAACTTTTTATAGATTAGATACTTCGAGACTATTAAACGACCGTTTCGGGGTTATTTGAGAAACATTTTCGGTACTATTTCAAATTTTTCTAAGACTATTTCGGGACCGTTTAGAGACTGCGTTCGAGGTCTTCTTGGGGCTTGTTTTCGTAATAATATCGTCGAAACTTTTTGAGAGCTAATTCTATATAAGTAGTTTCAAGATTGTCTTCGAAAGTATTTCACGATGGTTTAGAGAATCATATCGGAAAAACTGTCACTGAATATTTTTTAACTATCGCCGGATCTGTTCGTTGTTTGCGGAACTATTTCAAGATCATTAAAAAAGAAAGTATTTCAGGGGAGTATTGGATCCTCCTTTTTAATAACTCCACTATATCCCTCCTTCTGTTTATTACCGTGTGCTTATCTCCGTAACTGTGAGTATTTCGCGATTTGTTAGCACTTCTTAAAGATTACTTTCTGGACGATCTTTTTATTTTTTTCATGAGGATATCTTGGCATATCGTGCGGACTGGGACACGGTTTTAGGCGGCTTTGACGAATATGTGAAAGATGAACAGACGTTTAAATCCACAATAAATGAACACCTTATTAACACTTAACGAAAGATATTATGTCAGCAAGTATATGTATGTACGCCTAGATAAGCGCATACGATTTACTATTTGCATCCTAAAATGTACTTGTATGTAGAATTTATCCCGTGCATGCAACAAACGAAAATTTGTCTTTCAACAAAGCGGAAAAATAATTAATAAAAAATTAAAAAAAATAATAAAAATAATCGTAAAAATCAAAATTAATCAAAAACGGCTTTTTTATGATTTTTTTTTTTTTTTTTTTTTTTTTTGATTATTTTTTAATCAATTGGAAAGTAATATTTAATCACAAATAGAAAATAATGGCAAGTAATCATTAAATGGTTTTTAAAGAAAATAATCAACTGAAAGGGTAATTATATGAATTAATCGGGGAATGCACGAATTGCTTTAAATGTATGAACATTTATTTCAAGCAATTTTTAATTTTATAATATATTTAATAATTTGGGAAAAATTTAAACAACGTGACATCAGGACGGACAAGGCGACAGCTGTTTCGATTATACCTTGTAAATCTCTTCAAAGCCTTTTCTCCCGGGAGTGGGAGTCGAACCCGCACTCCTACGATAGTTGAAATGGTTAAAAACGCATTCAGCTATGTCATGCCTTAGTTGTTGTAAAGTTTTTCCCAATTTCCTTCTTTCGCATATATTATCTTCCACACATCACATAATTCGTATGTAGTTATGTGTTGAAGTTATGCATGTTTGTAAGGCGGTTTCATAGAAACTTGGTATTTTGCTGTTTTTGTTCTATTTATAAAACTACAACGAATTAACCAAATTTTGTCTCTTTATATGAATTAATCGGGGATTGCCCGTATTGCATTAAATGTATGAACATTTATTTCAAGCAATTTTTAATTTTATAATTTATTTAATAAGAAAGGGTAATTATTATCATTAGTAATCATTATTTAACAGGTCTATATGAAACTTTGTTTCTGTACTTGTATGAAATTTTTTATTTGTCTGAAAGTTTGACTTTGTACTTAAATGAAATTTCGTACTTTAATTAAACTTTTTACTTGAATGAAACTTTGACCTTCTACTTTTATGAAACTTTGAACATTTATAAAATTTAGCTCTTTTTACTTGCATGAAACTATCTATGTACCTTGCATTTGTTCTAAACTTTTTACTTTAAAAAATAAAAATAAAAAAATAAATGTAAGGCGCGATAACCTCCGAAGAGATCTAAGGCCGAGCTTCTCTTCCAATTTGCGTCGTGCTCCTCTTGATTTTCCCTACAAATTGGCCGGACGGGACCTACATGCTTTATGCCGACTCCGAACGGCATCTGCAAGGCAGATGAGTTTTCACTGAGAGCTTTTCATGGCAGAAATACACCCGGAGCGCTTGCCAAACACTGCCGAGGGGCGACCCCGCTTAGAAAAATTTTCCTCTAATTGAAAACCCTTATTTCTAAAAATTTTGATGTTGCTTTGCCCGGGAGTTGAACCCAGGGCATACGGTGTGATAGGCGGAGCACGCTACCATCACACCACGGTGGCCGTGGTTTTAAAAAATATTTTAGTTAATTTCCGGAAAAATAATTATTGCTAGATTTATCTGGTCACCAGTATACTTATCATATATATTATTTCTAATTGCTGTTTTTATGTACGGACCTCCTTTTCGCCCTTATTTGGAATCCAAATCTATAAATAAAGTTTTAATTGCAAGGACGGAGATTCGGGCTATTAGCGAGCTTTGGGCAATTTTGGTCGTAGTGCTTTTGTTTAGATATATTTTATTAAAATAATTTGTTAAAAATAAGCGATTGTGGCACACGTAGAAATCTATATGTACTATGGCACTATTGTGAATATTTGCACTGCATTACCGGCAGTTGCTACCATACGACAGGTGGCATCACAAGCTGTAAATTTTACTTTATTGATAGAACAGCTGATTTCTATTGATATTTGAAGCAGGGTTGGGAAATGACATTTCATGAATTGTACTAAATCCACTCAAAAATCGTACTTTTTTCGTTCAAATTGTACTAAATTTTTTTGTGTGTCGATTTACATATATTGCACTATTACTCATTTACTTTTTTTTTACTTTTTAGTACCAAAATAAAAATACGTGCTTAATGTATGTATTGATTTGAAATTAATTTTTCTTTTTATTTAGAAGGAAATATTTTTTTTTAGTATATAAAATAAGAGTTTTTGAAAAACATAAATATTCTTTTCTCATACATAAAACATATTATTATTACATAGGTATATTTTAAATACTTTCATATATGTATGTATGTTTGTTAATCAAAAAAGTTTTCATCCTCGTCAACGATTAAGCTTTGTTCACGACTGCAATTTGCTTATTATAACAACATTGCCCTCTGGCCTTAATAAAATCCTTTGTTTTTATCAAAGTAGAAACTGGTTGAACAAGTAAACGATTTCTACACCTGGTTTTAATTATATTCTGTATCGAAAATATTCTTTCAACATTCGCTGAAGAATGTGAAATTGATAAAACCCCCTGTGCAATTCTGTATATATTTGCAAAAAACGGCACGTTCAGTTCATTTTCATTGCCCAAAACTCAGAAATGGAATGATTTTTAAGAGCACGCGATTCTTCGCGTTCTGACAGGGCTCGATATTCCGAATTAATTTCCTCGATTTTATCAATTTCACATGTAGAAAATAATTTAGCAACCAGTGGAACAATGCTAATTACTTCTCCTGATAAAACAGTTTCGGGAGCAAGCTTTGTGACCCAATTCAAAATTTCATTATCAAAGTAAATTTTCGTCTGTAGGTTTTTACAAAACTCCATGTAAAATAGTTTGACGTTTAGTTTAAAATTTTGAATATCTTGTTTTTCCAATAAATTTTTACAAATGAATAGATCTACTTCAGCGCCGCAATATATACTATCAATATCCATATGGTTTTTGTTTACATCTATTTTAGAAATAGTAGTGTTATCGAAATATTCTTTTTGCACAAAATTACGTGCTATATGCCGAAATAAGTATTTCATTCTCGGCAAGAATATATGTATCCTGGCTTCCTCTGCTTGCATTTCAATATTAACGTTGTTTATTATTTTTAAAATATAGGAGAGAAAAAGAAAATACATTTTAAAAGTAGGACTCAGAAGCACTGAGGTTATGAACGGAATATTCTGGCTTTCTAGTTTATTATTTTCTAAATTTTTTTCAAAATCAGAAAGCGTAAAATAATATTTTAGTGCATTCCACTGCTCTAAAACTCTTTCAATGCACGATTGTCTAGATGGTGGTTCACCGTGTTCCTGAGAACCTTTCAATGACATGAAGCTCGGTTCCAAAGTATTCTTGAAACCGCTTAAAATTTTTCTCTTCTGTTCGTACTGTTACAAAAATGGAAGTTTAAAAGTCTTATGAAGTGATCAATTTCATGTGGCAGAAAATGCCACAGCAGCTGCAGACATCAGATTAATGTTATGGCAAACACAGCAAAGAGTAGATAGATTTGGTACTACCTCCTTAAACTTTTCATTGCAACTTTTCATGACATTACAATTATCTGCAGTGATTGAAATCATGTTATTCAGAGGAATTGAATGATTTTTCATAATTTTCCTTGTGCTTTGCAATTAGTAATTGAAAAGAGGCCTAAAAATCGATCCATACATTTGGTTTCATATGTCCTTATCACTATGGAAAGGGTTTTCGAGACAGACACATCCGTGCTTTCGTCTATTACTAAAGAGTAGTAATCTTTCTGGCAGAAACTGGAAATAAATTTAACATTTTCTGGTGCAGTTACAGTGTTAATAATTTTTTGTGCTTTTTTTCTATATATATATTCATCTTCTTACTATTTTCGAGTCGGAAATTGATTGTTTTAAAAGCAAATTTAAGTGATCTAATACTGTAAATGGCAAATTGTGTTCAGATATAAATACACTTAGCCTTAATTCCAATAAGTGAGCCGCTGCCGCTGTTGACTCGCTATTCTGTTTATTTTCAATAAATTCTTGTAATTTTGCAGTTTGGTTCGCCCTATTAACATTGCGCAAGTGGTGTTTGCAATCTGCATGACGCTGTATATGGGCCAGGCGTCTAGCTATTGGAACGTTGCATACTACAAATTTCTTCCCCTGTGGACTATTTTCTTGCACCAGCCAAGGAAATTTATTTTTACACTCAACCCCGAATCCTACTTCGTATTTTCTTTTTTTGCTAAAAGAAAGGTTCAACTGTTAGAAAAGAAATATTAAATTGATTAAATTGCTCACCTTTTCTCTAAATCCATTTCTTTTCGTTTATTACTTTTGCATCAACTGACCAGAAACTTTGCAATGAATTTCGAAATTCGTTATTTTGATTTCAGTGAAAACAGGTGGGCTTCATACATATGTATGTAGATACATATTAATTTCAAACTAATTATTGCTTGAAAAATCGTATGTGATAAAGAGAGACATTGCTAATCGAACTACTAGTACAAGTACACAAACAACGTTGTCGTTTGTTCGAAAGAAGGTTGCCATAGCGCCAAAATACATTACTTACATTAGAATATTAGCTGTAGGCAAAATTGTACCAAAAATGACAGCGTAGTACTTCAGTACTTTCTTGAGTCAAATTGTATCAAAAAAGTACAATTGTATCGAAAAACCCAACCCTGATTTGAAGAGACTTGTGTTGCGCAAGATGCGCACGGGTCCGGCTCTTTACGTATATTTGACAACGATGTTACAGTATTGTGAATGCGCTGCTGAGCAAGACAGTTGCGTGTATTTGCGGAAGTATTTAACATAAATAAATAATAGTAAACACTTTGAGAGAGCAACTTATCGTATAAAATACGGAAAGTAGTAAAAGATAAATAATAAAAAAAAAAAACTAATTTAAATTTGAATAATTGAAGTATACGTGCGGCAAAACTGCAATCCAATTTAAAGATTAACATATTACATAACACCTAAGTACAAAAGAGTATTTATGTGATCAGATTAAAGTACTTACATACAAAAATATGTTATATTGCCATACAACACTTGGTTAAAAAACAATAGAGCAAACGCTTATTGATATTCTAGTCTAATATGATTTTTTTCATTACTTCCAATGCAGTTATTGCCATGAAACGCCGCATTGAAATTTTCTAGCGCCCAATGACCGCCAATAAGCCAAATCATTTGTTCCACTGATCTGTATTACCAAAATTGGCTGAAAACATAAAAGCCGGTCTGAAGCTAATGACGTTGATGGCCATCGAATTATTAAATTGATTTGGAATAGCCGCATACGAAGTGAGCTACTAATTTATGGTCAC
Organism: Eurosta solidaginis; assembly: GCF_040869045.1. Classification (NCBI taxonomy): domain Eukaryota; kingdom Metazoa; phylum Arthropoda; class Insecta; order Diptera; family Tephritidae; genus Eurosta; species Eurosta solidaginis. The sequence continues at coordinate 192,785,685 of NC_090323.1, forward strand.
ATATCTTAAAACGTTTAATTAGCACGAACTAGCTGAAGTGTTTGAAAACTTGGTTAGTGCCAATTTTACTTGCTGGAAATGCATATTTATATCGTTTTCAAATATATTCTGAAATTTGCAAATTCATATAGATTTTATAGAGAGTTTGTCGTGATATAAAATTAGTCAGATATATGTATACATATAAATTTATAAATCCAACCGAGGTATGACAGAAATTACTGCGCCGGAGGGAGCAGAGAAATTTGGTACCTCTTCTTCATAAATTTCTTAAGGTTCCCAATCTATAGCATTTGGCCCGAAAACAAATACTTCCTTTTTTCGTTAACGCAGCACGCTTTGATTGATTTTCAATAAAAATGTTAATACAAATTCGGAACCAGGTGCTAAAATTTTGTGAATAATTGAGGCTTGGCATTATCCCATTCGTCTGTCGTGCTAAGAGTTTATTTCTCTACAGCAGACCTCCCTGACGAATGTTGAAAGCCTAAAATTCTGCAGAGTCTTGAGTTCGACCACGTACAAGTGTGTCTCAACTCGTTGCAGAAACTGTGAAATTATAAAGCTTTGGCTTTGTATTGCATTTAAAAACCTTTCGAAAGTGAAGCTACGGTATTTGTGACGCCGTACAGTACAGCATAGTAAAGTATGATATGTAGTTCACTGCGGCACGTTTCCCATTACATAAATTTTAAAAGGAGTGTGGGACAGCAGCATGAGACATCAGTTTTCTCTAATAAGAACTGTTAGTATGATTTAGATGATTATTTTTTATATTCAATGGTTGTTTGATGGCCATTTATATAATTTAAGGTACAATCTTTTAGTATCAAGGCTATTCGAGACCCTTTCTTTCTTCTTTCAGTCCCACTTACTCTCTATCCGCCTCGCCCACAATCATTCCTACTTTACTTCCACTCCCTTACTCTCACTCCAGCCTTCACTCCCACTCGCATCCCTCTCTCACTGCCAATTCAATAACCATGCCCATCCAACTCCCACTCTTACTGTTTCGGTCACTCCCACGTTCACTGCCAATTCCAATCCCAACCCCACTCCTACTTCCCCTCTGACTCTTACTCCCACTCTTACTTTGACTCACACCCCTTTTTCTAATCCCACTCCCGCTCTCATTCTTACTCTCTTTCCCGCTACAACCTTATATAATTTCTTATCGAATTCAAATTTTCTAGCATGAAAATTTTAGGATATGTTTAAAAAATATTTATAGACCTCGACCATCCTTGTGAGGTTTGGGAGGTTTGCAGTGGGTGTTTTAAACGCCAAAGTTAATTTATTGTTCTTTATTTAACTAGTATTTAATTGATAATAACAAAGCTCTGAGGTTTTAATCTTTCCCTGCTTCTTTGGTTACAGGTCGTACAGTGAGAGAAAGCCTGCGTTACCTGAAACACATAAACGGTTTTCCACTTTTCTTCGCTAAGACGCGACAAAGCAGTCTATGTAAACCCGGCCTGAAACTTGCAATCAAATCACTACTAAGTACGGATTAGCATCTAAGTACGTCTTTGGCTGCATATCTTCATTTACAGCCGAAACTGAATTCAAGGTCGAGGTCAAGAACAGATTTAGAAGGCTATGCTTTTATTACAACTGACGTATAAATCCGTTCAGCAGCCTAGTCTTTTAAGAATTTAATGTTCATAAATATACAGCAGAGATCAGAAATATAGTAGTGACATTTTTTTATTTTTTTTTTTATTTTATATATTTAAACATCAATTTTGTAAGTGAAACTATGTAAACCAATCTTAGAAACATTTTTTAAAAAATTCGCCGGTGTTCTTACTTTAAAAAGCTTGATTTTTCTATTTAAAAAAATAATATTTAGGAAAGGTTTGGTTTGTATGTATTTAAGGAAATCAACATGTTGGCCATTTCGGAAAGATCCGGGGTTTTTGCCTGAAGATCTCGCAGACCGTTCAAAATTTTTCAGGAGTAGCTCCTTGCGGAGGGATTGTCCCTCGTTCACTTACTCCAGAGAAGCTGCGAACCTAACCCCCGTCTTTGAAATTGGTACTGCTGCGTCTGCTGAAAAGAAATAGAGATACATAAAACAGCCACACTTTTGTCTGCATATCTCGTGCAAAGCGTAGTTTCACCTATGGTTAACTCCTAATAATCGTCGCGAACACAATTTTTTAGATCATTTGTAGCTCCTTGGCGGTCACGCACAAAGGCGACTTACGGTTGCTATTAATGGTCTATTAATACTCATGACTCTCGTAGCACAGGGCGCCTCCGGTGTTTTCGGCTGTTTTTAAGAGCTACAATTCCCGATGTGCGAACTGAGGACTGCGACTTCGAACTCATAACTTCGTCGACTTCACTTTTCTAGAAGCTCTAGGTGTAGCCCCGAAGACTTTCCAACGGATGCTTTTGTCGCGCTATGCTGCTGAGCTACACCAGAGAAACGCCATGAAACGTTAGGGAGTGACTATTCGGCCAAGGATGCCGCCTTCGAAATCATAAGCAATCTAAGTGGAAGTCATTACGTAATGGGTGAAAATCGTATAATCCTCGGCGCATCTGCATGATTAAAAATTTACAAGGACCCTGGATAAAATTTTTAAAATGTAGACCAAAGTTTACAGACGTTTGTGTTCACAACATTGATTTCAATAGTCTTCCTTAAATCGAAACGATATTTTAGAATGAGAGTCGACCGATTTTAAGTTGAAAATGTTTACTGCTGTTTTCCGGCCTTATGATATAACAGCTCATTATGGATGACCGCGTAGCTTCAGTTTTCAGACTAGTTCGAATGTCCATTACGTTAGGGTAGTAGCATACACGGTCATTAGTTCGACTGTCTTCGGAAAGATTTTGCTTCACCACTTTCAGTGTTCTTGCGAAGGACAAAGCCTCACCTGGTAATTATATGTGCCTACGTATTCACATTTGTAAAAGGAGCCGCAACGTGTAGTTGATATTTAAACTTGGTTGATAGGCTATAATCAATGTAATTCACTCCAAAGGCCTAGTTTTGGATAGGGCCGCCAACTTTAGGAAATGTCAAACCGGGAGAGTTGGGTATTGAAGGATGAAGTGTGAAAATCAAAATTAAAATTTCAGACGCTATTGTATAATTTCGCAATTAACAACAGATATTTGAATGTAAGCCCAAGCGATTTTTCAAACCCTTCCCATACATACATATATCCTCAACTTATGTATGAGGTAAGAATCATTTCAATGGACTCTTTATGCCCCTAGAACCTGCTAAAGGATTTTGCATCACTGATTTCGATTATTCTTTCGGCCAATCGCTATATAATATTTAAAAAACAAATCGGCACCTTTTTTGGGCATTTTGGTTTTTTTTACAACTTGAGGACAATTTGCCTTGGGTCATTTTATTTGAATTCATTGTTCATTATTAATTTTTTGAAAAAAATATGCAAAGTGAGCATATAAATTTATTATATAACTTTTCTTTCAGTGTTTTGTTTTAATAACTTGGTGAATTGGGTGATGGAAAGTCCGTGTTAAGCAGACATCGAAAACGCCTGTTTTTGTAAATAACTTTTGAACATTTATAACGAGTTAAATTTAGCAATTAGTTTCTTCTAACTGGCAGTTATGCGCATCCGTTGATACCACTTTCGACCATATCCGACCAATTTTCGACACGAACAATAAATGGCATAAACAGTCTTAAACGAGTAGAAAATAAAGTAACGCGCCGGACACCGCCGTCGCCCGCCGATATTTTTGAAAAACGACCCTAATCGGCGGCGGCGGCGGCGTTAATCGGCGGCGTATATCTGTAGTATGGAGGAAAGTCTAAAACATCTTTCAGAAAAAAAAATTGTCCAAAAGCCCATGCGAATTTTGACAGGCCTTCAAATTTTACTTTGTTGGACTAAAATTGATTGGGCTACAAAACTGAAACCTCAAAAGGTCAGAGAAATTTTCGTACAGTTTTTTCCAATTTTCGAATTTTCTCGAAAAAAAAAAGTTTGTTCACGAAATTCGATACCAATTGTCACTGCTATTCTTCTGTGTGTTGTTATACTTACATACATATAAATTAACAATAAATATACATTCATATATATATACATATATGGCCATATATAGGCATGTACGCGAAATTGCATAGCTCTTTTAATGAAAGGCCTTTTTGTGTGCGAAAAAAAACTATTAATGCACAAGTGCTTTTGCTGCTGCACTTGTTTCACATGCTTTTAACTACTTACATATGTATATGTCAGAGAAACAGAAGCCTTGTATATTTTAAGATCGAATTGCATAACCACGACAAAGGAAATATTATTTGCTGCCAACTATTCTTAAATATCACAATTTTTTCTTTGCTCTAAAGCAATACAATAGCGCTGGCGAACGGCCTCGACGTTAAGAAAGAATTTATAGCAAAACAAGTAAGGAAGGCTAAGTTCGGGTGTAACCGAACATTACATACTCAGCTGAGAGCTTTGGAGACAAAATAAGGGAAAATCACCATGTAGGAAAATGAACCTAGGGTAACCCTGGAATGTGTTTGCATGACATGGGTATCAAATGGAAGGTATTAAAGAGTATTTTAAAAGGGAGTGGGCCATAGTTCTATAGGTGGACGCCATTTCGGGGTATCGCTATAAAGGTGGACCAGGGGTGACTCTAGAATGTGTTTGTACGATATCGGCATTAAAGGAAAGGTGTTAATGATTATTTGAAAAGGAGCGGGCCTTAGTTCTATTGGTGCACGCTTTTTCGAGATATCGCCATAAAGGTGGGCCAGGGGTGATCTAGAATGTGTTTCTACGATATGGGTATCAAATGAAAGGTGTTAATGATTATTTGAAAAGGAGTGGGCCTTAGTTCTATTGGTGGACGCTTTTTCGAGATATCGCCATAAAGGTGGTCCATGGGTGACTCTAGAATGTGTTTGTACGATATGGGTATGAAATGAAAGGTGATAATGAGTATGTTAAAAGGGAGTGGGCCATAGTTCTATACGTGGACGCCATTTCGGGGTGTCGCTATAAAGGTGGACCAGGGGTGGCTCTGACTTATATTTTGCGTCAATAAACCAATCCAATTACCATGTTCCATCCCTTTTTTCGTATTTGGTATAGATTTATGGCATTTTTTCATTTTTCCTAATTTTTGATATCGAAAAAGTGGGCGTGGTCATAGTCGGATTTCGGCCATTTTTTATACCAAGATAAAGTGAGTTCCGATAAGTACGTGAACTAATTTTAGTAAAGATATATCGATTTTTGCTTAAGTTATCGTGTTAAGGGCCAAGCGGAAGGACAGACGGATGACTGTGTATAAAAACTGGGCGTGGCTTCAACCGATTTCGCCCATTTTCACAGAAAACAGTTATCGTCCTATAGTCTAGGCCCCTACCAAATTTCACAAGGATTGGTAAATTTGTATTCGACTTATGGCATTGAAAGTATCCTAGACAAATTAAATGAAAAAGGGCGGAGCCACGCCCATTTTGAAATTTTCTTTTATTTTTCTATTTTGTTGCACCATATCATTAGTGGAGTTGAATGTTGACATAATTTACTTATGTACTGTAAAGATATTAAATTTTTTGTTAAAATTTGACTTTTAAAAAATAGTTTTTTAAAAAGTAGGCGTGTTCGTAATCCGATTTCGCTAATTTTCATTCAGCACACATATAGTAATAGGAGTAACATTTCTGCCAAATTTCATCATGATATCTTCAACGACTGCCAAATTACAGCTTGCTAAACTTTGAAATTACCTTCTTTTAAAAGTGGGCGGTGGCGCGCCCATTGTCCAAAATTTTTCTAATTTTCTATTCTGCGTCATAAGGTCAACCCATCTACCAAGTTTTATCACTTTAGCCGTCTTTGGTAAAGAATTATCGCATTTTTTCTGTTTTTCGAAATTTTCGATATCGAAAAAGTGGGCGTGGATATAGTCCGATTTCGTTCATTTTAAATAACGATCTGAGATGAGTGCCCAGGAACCTACATACCAAATTTTATCGAGATACCTCAAATTTAATCAAGTTATCGTGTTTACGGACGGACGGACGGACGGACATGGCTAAATGAATTTCTTTTTTCGCCCAGATCATTTTGATATATAGTAGTCTATCTATCTCAATAAGTTTATGCCGTTACGGATTACCGTTATGCGAACAAAATTAATATACTCTGTGAGCTCTGCTCAGCTGAGTTTAAAAAAAGAGAAAAATTAATAGATAAACGAAAAAAACAGTAAAAAAATGCTAGTTTTTTTCGCCAGCACAATGATACGCACATTCCTACATACATATATATGTAAGTACCAACATTCCTGAACATCAATGTTAAAGACTATTTTATACCATTTTCATTTAGCTAATCATAAAAGCGCAAGTTGAGTATTTTATAAAATGTTTCAATTCATACGCAAATTGCTTCAAAATCATTATTGAAATGACTTTATTCTTTTCAACTTTGTTTCAACTTAATGATATTTTATCATTATTTTACGTATAGTATATAGTATGAACAAGCCTTACACAAAACGTTTAAGAGCCATACAAAAAAACTACTTTGCTATAATTATAATTTTCTTAACATACTTTGTGGCGCAGCGTATGATGTGCGCCACGAAGCTCTCTATGAACGCATTAAAATGGTAAAACAATGTGTTTGTTATAAAATATAATAACCCAGTCAACCATTTGATGACATGTAGTACATTTGAACGCTAGAAAATTATGTATCTATTGGCGAGATATTATACCAATGGTGCTAAGCACGGCTATCGGTATATTGCATAGTGGTTAGTTAGGTCTCGCCACGGAAATTACTTATCACCAAAAAAATTTTATAAATAAATGTAAAATTTTTTTTTTTGAAAAATTTATTTGTTTTTTAAGAAACATTTCCAGAATGATTTGATCACATTCATAGGATTGTAATAAAAATCAGCCTCCTATATCTATGCTATCAGCGTATGAAAAAAATTTAAATTTTTCATAATAATCTCGCAGTTCAATAAATGTTGTTTTTTTCGTTGTTTTGTTAAATAACATTAACCATGAAAATATAAGCCCTGATCTTAACACCGGTTTATAAAAATTGAATATTCAATTATTTGTTTTGTTTTAAGAGAAACAGAAAAACAAGAAACATTTACTGGCGTATTGAGATTGTACATTTCGAAAACTGCCACGTTAACTTTCCTTTATAAATCTTTTTTATTTTTTATATCCCAAAAATTTAACTACGTTCATATAAGCACCAAAAAAAATCTATAAAATATTTCAGGTTACAAAAATTAAAAAAAATAATAAGAATATTTTTTTTTCAAATTTTTCTGGTGAAAAAATGTTTTCCCTACCACCAAAATTTCTAAAACCTAAATAAAACAAGTAATGAAGGCTAAGTTCGGGTGTAACCGAACATTACATACTCAGTTGAGAGTGATGTAGGAAAATGAACCTAGGGTAACCCTGGAATGTGGTTGTATGACATGTGTATCAAATGGAAGGTATTAAAGAGTATTTTAAGAGAGAGTAGGCCATAGTTCTATGGATGGACGCCATTTAGGGATATCGCCATAAAGGTGGACCAGGGCTGACTCTAGAATTTGTTTGTACGATATGGGTATCAAATGAAAGGTGTTACTGAGCATTTTAAGAGGGAGTGGGCCTTAGGTCTATCGATGGACGCGGGGTGGACCAGGGGTGACTCTAGAATGTGTTTGTACGATATGGGTATCAAATGAAAGGTGGTAATGAGTATTTTAAAAGGGAATGGGCTTTAGTTCTATAGGTGAACGCCTTTTCGAGAAATCGCCATAAAGGTGGACCAGGGGTGACTCTAGAATATGTTTGTACGATATGGGTATCAAATGAAAGCTGTTAATGAGTATTTTGAAAAGGAGTGATCCTTAGTTCCATAGGTGGACGACGTTTCGAGATATCGCCATAAAGGTGGACCAGGGGTGTCTCTAGAATGTGTTTGTACGATATGGGAATCAAATGAAAGGTGTTACTGAGCATTTTAAGAGGGAGTGGGCATTAGGTCTATAGGATAGGCCTTTTCGATATATCGCCATTAGGGTGGGCCAGGGGTGACTCTAGAATGTTTGTACGATATGGGTATCAAACGAAGAGTGTTACTGAGCATTTTAAGAGGGAGTGGGCATTAGGTCTATAGGTGGACACCTTTTCGAAATGTTGCCATTAGGGTGGGCCAGGGGTGACTCTAGAATGTGTTTGTATGATATGGGTATCAAATGAAAGATGGTAATGAGTATTTTAAAAGGGAGTAATCCTTAGTTCTATAGGTGGACGCCTTTTCGAGATATCGCCATAAAGCTGGACCAAGGGTGACTCTAGAATGTTTGTACGATATGGGTATCAAACGAAAGGTGTTACTGAGCATTTTAAGAGGGAGTGGGCATTAGGTCTATAGGTGGACGCCTTTTCGAGATATCGCCATTAGGGTGGGCCAGGGGTGACTCTAGAATGTTTGTACGATATGGGTATCAAACGAAAGGTGTTACTGAGCATTTTAAGAGGGAGTGGGCATTAGGTCTATAGGTGGACGCCTTTTCGAGATATCGCCATTAGGGTGGGCTAGGGGTGACTCTAGAATGTGTTTGTACGATATGGGTATCAAATGAAAGGTGGTAATGAGTATTTTAAAAAGGAGTAATCCTTAGTTCTATAGGTGGACGCCTTTTCGAGATATCGTCATTAGGGTGGGCCAGGGGTGACTCTAGGATGTGTTTGTACGATATGGGTATCAAACGAAAGGTGTTACTGAGAATTTTAAGAGGGAGTGGGCATTAGGTCTATAGGTGGACGCCTTTTCGAGATATCGCCATTAGGGTGGGCCAGGGGTGACTCTAGAATGTTTGTACGATATGGGTATCAAACGAAAGGTGTTACTGAGCATTTTAAGAGGGAGTGGGCATTAGGTCTATAGGTGGACGCCTTTTCGAGATATCGCCATTAGGGTGGGCTAGGGGTGACTCTAGAATGTGTTTGTACGATATGGGTATCAAATGAAAGGTGGTAATGAGTATTTTAAAAGGGAGTAATCCTTAGTTCTATAGGTGGATGCCTTTTCGAGATATCGCCATAAAGGTGTACCAAGGGTGACTCTAGAATGTTTGTACGATATGGGTATCAAACGAAAGGTGTTACTGAGCATTTTAAGAGGGAGTGGGCATTAGGTCTATAGGTGGACGCCTTTTCGAGATATCGCCATTAGGGTGGGCCAGGGTGACACTAGAATGTGTTTGTACGATATGGGTATCAAACGAAAGGTGTTACTGAGCATTTTAAGAGGGAGTGGACATTAGGTCTATAGGTGGACGCCTTTTCGAGATATCGCCATTAGGGTGGGCCAGGGGTGACTCTAGAATATTTGTACGATATGGGTATCAAACGAAAGGTGTTACTGAGCATTTTAAGAGGGAGTGGACATTAGGTCTATAGGCGGACGCCTTTTCGAGATATCGACATTAGGGTGGGCCAGGGGTGACTCTAGAATGTTTGTACGATATGGGTATCAAACAAAAGGTGTTACTGAGCATTTTAAGAGGGAGTGGGCATTAGGTCAATAGGTGGACGCCTTTTCGAGATATCGCCATTAGGGTGGGCCAGGGGTGACTCTAGAATGTGTTTGTACGATATGGATATCAAATTAAAGGTATTAATGAGGGTTTTAAAAGCGAGTGGCCCTTAGATGTATGTGTGAAGGTGTTCTCGCGATATCGACCAAAATGTGGACCAGGTGATCCAGAAAATCATCTGTCGGGTACTGCTAATTTATTTATATATGCAATACCACTAACAGTATTCCTGCCAAGATTCCAAGGGCTGTTGATTTCGCCTTGTAGAACTTTTTCATTTTCTTCTACTTAATATGGTAGGTGTCACTCCCATTTTACAAAGTTTTTTCCAAAGTTATATTTTGCGTCAATAAACCAATCCAGTTACCATGTTTCATCCCTTTTTTCGTATTTGGTATAGAATTATGGCATTTTTTTTTTTTCGTAATTTTCGATATCGATAAAGTGGGCGTGGTTATGGTCGAATTTCGGCCATTTTGTATACCAAGATAAAGTGAGTTCAGATAAGTACGTGGGCTAAGTTTAGTAAAGATATATCGGTTTTTGCTCAAGTTATTGTGTTAACGGCCGAGCGGAAGGACAGACGGTGGACTGTGTATAAAAACTGGGCGTGGCTTCCACCGATTTCGCCCATTTTCACAGAGAACAGTTACCGTCATAGAATCTATCCCCCCACCAAATTTGAGAAGTATTGGTAAATTTTTGTTCGACTTATGGCATTAAAAGTATTCTAGACAAACTAAATGAAAATGGGCGGAGCCACGCCCATTTTGAAATTTTCTTTTATTTTTGTATTTTGTTGCATCATTACTGGAGTTGAATTTTGACTTAATTTACTTATATACAGTAAAGATATTAAATTTTTTGTTAAAATTTGAATTTAAAAATTTTTTTTTTAAAAAGTGGGCACATATATAGTAATAGTAGTAACGTTTCTGCCAAATTTCATCATGATATCTTCAACGACTTCCAAATTACAGCTTGCAAAACTTTTAAATTACCTTCTTGTAAAAGTGGGCGGTGCCACGCCCATTGTCCAAAATCTTACTAATTTTCTTTTCTGCGTCATAACGTCAACACATCTACCAAGTTTCATCGCTTTAACCGCCTTTGGCAATGAATTATCGCATTTTTTCGGTTTTTCGAAATTTTCGATATCGAAAAAGTGGGCGTGGTTATAGTCCGATATCGTTCATTTTAAATAGCGATCTGAGATGAGTGCCCAGGAATCTACATACCAAATTTCACCAAGATACCTTACAATTTACTCAAGTTATCGTGTTAACGGACAGACGGACGGACGGACATGGCTCAATCAAATATTTTTTCGATACTGATGATTTTGATATATGGAAGTCTATATCTATCTCGATTCCTTTATACCTGTACCAACCAACCGTTATCCAATCAAAGTTAATATACTCTGTGAGCTCTGCTCAACTGAGTATAAAAAAATTATATTAAACAAATATCAATATATTTAACATGAAAGGCCGCCAAAAAGCTCAGCATAAAGAAAAACTAAGTTAATTATATTTTATAGAAATAATAAATTTTTTTTCCACTATTTTTTGTTTAATCAAAAAAAATTTGGCATACTTATATTAAAACTATAAGAAACACTAAGAGTCGGCGCAGCATAAAAAAAAAAAAATTTTTTTCAATATATCAATATATTTTTTTATACTCTGTTGAGCAGAGCTCACAGAGTATATTAACTTTGATTGGATAACGGTTGGTTGTACAGGTATAAAGGAATCGAGATAGATATAGACTTCCATATACCAAAATCATCAGCAACGAAAAAAAATTTGATAGAGCCATGTCCGTCCGTCCGTCTGTCCGTTAACACGATAACTTGAGTAAATTTTGAGGTATCTTGATGAAATTTGGTATGTAGGTTCCTGGGCACTCATATCAGATCGCTATTCAAAATGAACGATATCGGACTATAACCACGCCCACTTTTTCGATATCGAAAATTTCGAAAAACCGAAAAAGTGCGATTATTCATTACCAAAGACGGATAAAGTGATGAAACTTGATAGGTGAGTTGAACTTATGACGCAAAATAGAAAATTACTAAAATTTTGGACAATGGGCGTGGCACCGCTCACTTTTAAAAGAAGGTAATTTAAAAGTTTGCAATCTGTAATTTGGCAGTCGTTGAAGATATCATGATGAAATTTGGCAGGAAAGTTACTCCTATTACTATATGTATGCCTAATAAAAATTTGCATTTTAAATCAAATTTTAACAAACAATTTAATATCTTTACAGTATATAAGTCAATTATGTCAACGTTCAACTCCAGTAATGATAAATATAACAAAAATAAAATAATTTCAAAACGGGCGTGGCTCCGCCCATTTAATGCATTTAATTTGTCTATGATACTTTTAATGCCATAAGTGGAACAAAAATTTACCAATCCTAGTGAAATTTGGTAGGGGCTTAGATGCTAGGACGGTAACTATTTTCTGTGAAAAAGAGCGAAATCGGTTGAAGCCACGCCCAGTTTTTATAGACAGTCGACCGTATGTCCTTCCGCTCGGCCCTTAACACGATAACTTGAGCAAAAATCGACATATCTTTACTGAACTTAGTTCACGTACTTATCTGAACTCACTTTATCTTGGTATAAAAAATGGCCGAAATCCGGGTATGACCACGCCCACTTTTTCGATATCGAAAATTTCGAAAAATGAAAAAAATTTCTTAATTCTATACCAAATACGAAAAAGGGATGAAACATGGTGATTGGATTGGTTTATTGACGCAAAATATAACTTTAGAAAAAAACTTTGTAAAATGGGTGTTACACCTACCATATTAAGTAGAAGAAAATGAAAAAGTTCTGCAAGGCGAAATCAAAAGCCTTTGGAATCTTGGCAGGAATACTGTACGTGGTATTACATATATAAATAAATTAGCTGTACCTGACGGATGATGTTCTGGGTCACCTTGGCCCACCTTTATAGCGATATCTCGAAAAGGCGTCCACCTATTGAACTAAGGCCCACTCCCTTTTAAATACTCATTAACACCTTTGACACCCATATCGTACAAACAAATCCTAGAGTCACTCCTGGTCCACCTTTTTGGCGATATCTCGAAAAGGCGTCCGCCTATAGAACTAAGGCCCGCGCCCTTTTAAAATACTCATTAACACCTTTCATTTGATACCCATATCGTACAAAGAAATTCTAGAGTCGCCCCTGGTCCACCTTTATGGCGATATCTCGAAAAGGCGTCCACCTACAGAATTAAGGCCCACTCCCTTTTAAAATACTCATTAGCGCCTTCCATTTGATTTCCGTATCGTACAAACAAATTCTAGGGTCACCCCTGGTCCACCTTTGTGGCGATATCTCGAAACGGCGCCCACCTATGGAACTAAGGATTACCCCCTTTTAAAATACTCATTAACACCTTTCTTTTGATACCAATATTGTACAAACAAATTCTAGGGTCACACCTGGTCCACCTTTGTGGCGATATCTCGAAACGGCGTCTACCTGTGGAACTAAGGATTACTCCCTTTTAAAATACTCATTAACACCTTTCATTTGATACCCATATCGTACAAACGCATTCTAGAGTCACCCCTGGTCCACCTTTATGGCGATATCTCGAAAAGGCGACCACCTATACAACTACCACCACTCCCTTTTAAAACCCTCCTTAATACCTTTAATTTGATACCCATATCGTACAAACAAATTCTAGGGTCACACCTGGTCCACCTTTATGGCGATATCTCGAAACGGCGTCCACCTGTGGAACTAAGCATCACTCGCTTTTAAAATACTCATTAACACCTTTCTTTTGATACCCATATTGTACAAACAAATTCTAGGGTCACCCCTGGTCCACCTTTATGGCGATATCTCGAAACGGCGTCCACCTATGGAACTAAGGATTACTCCCTTTTAAAATACTCGTTAACACCTTTCTTTTAATACCCATATTGTACAACCAAATTCTAGGGTCACCCCTGGTCCACCTTTATGGCGGTATCTCGAAACGGCGTCCACCTATGGAACTAAGGATTACTCCCTTTTAAAATACTCATTAACACCTTTCATTTGATACCCATATCCTACAAACAAATTCTAGGGTCACACCTGGTCCACCTTTATGGCGATATCTCGAAACGGCGTCCACCTGTGGAACTAAGCATCACTCGCTTTTAAAATACTCATTAACACCTTTCTTTTAATACCCATATTGTACAACCAAATTCTAGGGTCACCCCTGGTCCACCTTTATGGCGGTATCTCGAAACGGCGTCCACCTATGGAACTAAGGATTACTCCCTTTTAAAATACTCATTAACACCTTTCATTTGATACCCATATCCTACAAACAAATTCTAGGGTCACACCTGGTCCACCTTTATGGCGATATCTCGAAACGGCGTCCACCTGTGGAACTAAGCATAACTCGCTTTTAAAATACTCATTAACACCTTTCTTTTAATACCCATATCCTACAAACAAATTCTAGGGTCACCCCTGGTCCACCTTTATGGCGGTATCTCGAAACGGCGTCCACCTATGGAACTAAGGATTACTCCCTTTTAAAATACTCGTTAACACCTTTCTTTTAATACCCATATTGTACAACCAAATTCTAGGGTCACCCCTGGTCCACCTTTATGGCGGTAACTCGAAACGGCGTCCACCTATGGAACTAAGGATTACTCCCTTTTAAAATACTCATTAACACCTTTCATTTGATACCCATATCGTACAAACGAATTCTAGAGTCAACCTGATCCACCTTTATGGCTATATCTCAAAAAGGCGACCACTTATACAACTACCACCACTCTCTTTTAAAACCCTCATTAATACCTTTAATTTGATACCCATATCGTACAAACAAATTCTAGGGTCACACCTGGTCCACCTTTATGGCGATATCTCGAAACGGCGTCCACCTGTGGAACTAAGCATCACTCCCTTTTAAAATACTCATTAACACCTTTCTTTTGATACCCATATTGTACAAACAAATTCTAGGGTCACCCCTGGTCCACCCTTATGGCGGTATCTCGAAACGGCGCCCACCTATGGAACTAAGGATTACTCCCTTTTAAAATACTCATTAACACCTTTCATTTGATACCCATATCGTACAAACGCATTCTAGAGTCAACCTGATCCACCTTTATGGCTATATCCCTAAATGGCGTCCACCTATAGAACTAAGACCCACGCGCTTTTAAAATACTCATTAGCGACTTTCATTTGATACCCATATCGTACAAACAAATTCTAGAGTCACCCCTGGTCCACTTTATGGCGATATCTCGAAAAGGCGTCCACCTATAGAACTAAGATACACGCCCTTTTAAAATACTTATTAACACCTTTCATTTGATACCCATATCGTACAAACAAATTCTAGAGTCACCCCTGGTCCACTTTATGGCGATATCTCGAAAAGGCGTCCACCTATAGAACTAAGACCCACGCCTTTTTAAAATACTCATTAACACATTTCATTTGATACCCATATCGTACAAACAAATTCTCGAGTCAGGCCTGGTCCACCTTTATGGCGATATCCCTAAATGGCGTCCATCTATAGATATATGGCCCACTCCCTCATAAAATACTCTTTAATGCCTTTCATTTGATACACATGTCATACAAACACATTCCAGGGTTTCCCTCGGTTCATTTTCCTACATGGTTATTTTCCCTTATGTTGTCACCATAGCTCTCAACTGAGTATGTAATGTTCGGTTACACCCGAGCTTAACCTTCCTTACTTGTTTTATTTAATCTCTCTTGAATTTTGGTAATGCTATAAATCAAACAAAAATCGCCAAATCTTTACGAAAATTGGTAAGAGCGTGTTTTTTATGATGGTTACTATTCCTTATAAAAGTGGGCGAAATCAGTTCAAAGCCCACTTTTTACACCCAACCGTCCATTTTTGTCTCTTCGTCCAAACATCCAAATGATAGCTTGAGAAAAAATTGAGATACATTCACCAAATTTAGTACAGCTTTTCTGAATTCTAAATATATCCGATTTTAACCATATCCACTTTTTCGGGAAAAAAGGGGAAAAAAGGGAGGAAAAATGAGCCGAAAAGAAGGAAAGAGTGGGGTGAGAGATGTAGAATGAGAAAGAGAGAAAAGGGGAGAGGCGGACAGAGAGATTAAAGCGAAAGTTCAGGGCGGAACATAGTCTGTCGGTCTTCTGTTTTTTTTTAATTATTAATACATTAAAACTCATATTGTAGTAATTAACTTTAATTTAATGAGTTGCAGCTTTTTGATATTTTATTAAATATTCCATCTTTCTCACAACACAACGAATTTCATATGTGTGTACGTAACAAGTGTTAAATATACAACATATACGAGCAAATGCGTATAAATTTATAATTTAAAAAGTCATCACAAATTTAAATTGAATTGAATGGTATTCTACGAATTTAAAAACATTTCATCTAAATATAAAAATTAATTGATATTCTAATTTAATTTTCATGCAAATGATATGTGGTATTTGCATGAATGATAGCAATGCCCCGATGGCTCTGAAACGATCATTAAATACAGTTTTTGTAAGTCTCGTCTTCATAAGTAGTCACCTACAATCTCTCTAGAACTTATAATATAAGTTGCTGATCTCGAAATATCTCTCTAAGAGGCTTGGCGTCCTCCACCTACCACACCGAATATCCTGGGTTCACGCCCCGAGCAAAGCAACATCAAAATTTTAGAAAAAAGGTTTTTCAATTATAAAAAAGTTTTTCTAAGCGAGGTCGCCCCTCTCAGTGAAAACACGTCCCGCTAATTTGTAGGAAAAATTAAAAGAGGCAAAACGCAAATTGGAAGGGGTGCTCGAACTAAAATCTCTTCTGAGGTTATCGCGCCTTCCATTTAGATTAGATTTAGGTCAGACTCTCTAGATAGCACTGAGGTTCACATTGAAGTAATCAGATACAACCTAAAAGTACTAAATATCCCACAGTCTTTACCAGCTTGAGGTGTAAATTTCCCCCTAAGAGATATTATACTGACTTTCCGGTTATAGAAATGGTTTCATATCAAATGATTATTAAATTGATACAGTCTTATACTAGGGGATGATAGGAAGGAGGCAGCGAAAGCTGAAATCATTCAGAGTGTCAGATAAACTCAAGCAATTATGTAAGTATTTAACTACACATATATGTATCCAAGCATATATGCATACATCGCAATTAAATACATATTATTGCTTTGACGAAACGGTAGACAGTCAAATCGACCAGATAATGATTAAAGTAAAGTATTATTTTCCAAAGTTAATTAACATACAAAATTATCCTTTTGTTGGCTATTACATACATTTACACACAGTCAAGCCATAAGAGCATCTGGTTGTGCCTTTATACAATTGTACTTTTCTGAATATTCTTAGAAATTCAAATAAAAATCATTCATCACTAGCTTCCTTCCAAAAATACCTGGCCCACTTTATTTGTGCAAATCTTAGCTTATTTAACTGGCTTAATCGCTTAAGGGGTTTTGTTCGTACAACACAATACACCAGTTGCTTCCCGAACCGTGCTCCTAACCTAACGGAACTAAGTGCAAAGGACATTTAAAATTTAAAATATCTAGCTTACTGGAAAACAATTTGAGAATCAATTTTATGATCTCGAATTTTAAAAATATCATGAGCCGTGTCTCACCTAACCGATTTTGTTTCACTGTCGCTGGCCTCAAGGGTATGTTCCACATTTCAGTTCTCTAACTCACTGGAAAGTTGTTTTAAAGTCGATCGAAAACCTACCTACCGATATCGTATTCATGTTTTCAAGTAGCATGATACTTGCGTCACCTAGCACAAATTTAACTTTGTAGATCAATTGAAAATTCCTCACTAAGCGAACGCAAGATTCTCGCACTTCTAAGCATCTCGATCTGCATGCTTCCCAACGCACCTAATAAGAGCCCCGCGAGTTGTTTTTACATGGGTACATATCGTGTGAGCGCAGCGACTTAGATTCAGTAAAGCACGCAGTGAATCAGTTTTCGCTTGTACTTCGAGCAGTATACATCTCATGCGTGGATCCTGTGCTGAAACTTCAAAGCTCAGCTGGCATTGTGCATATCTGTTGTTGTTGTTGTATTAACAGTGCTTCGACCCATTCAATGGGCGCGTTTGTCCTCAAAGTCCTCTAACGGGAGTCCAAGGAAACTGGCTGTTTCAACAGGGGCGGACCATAGGGAGATAGGTGTTAGAGGCGTAGGTTCCACATTACAATTGAAAAGATGGTTGGCGTCATGTGGGGACAAATCACATGCAGGAAATACATTACGCATGTCGGGATTGATTCTGGAAAAGTAAGCGTTTAACCTTTTACAGTATCCAGAGCGAAGTTGGGCCAGGGTGACTCGTGTCTCCTTTGGTTGTGTGCTTCCTTCTTCTGCAAGGGTGGGATATTGCATATTAATAAAGGGGTTCGCCGGACACGTCCTGACGAAGGCGTTTACTGATTCTGTGTGAATTTGGCTAAGGGCCTGCCTATGCTTGCCTGGATCAAACGGCTGTGTTGACAGGTGCCGGATCTCGTCATAGCGCTTTGGAGATGTGCCCTTAATCCCCGTGAAGGCGGTGTTAGATCAAGCAGTTGTTTGCTAGGATGTCCTGGTTTGTGACAATTAAGCATGAACTGCTTGTTCAGCATTTCGTTGTGCTCTTCCATATTGAGCTCTTTGGTCTCACTATGTAGATGGTGTTCGGAGGTCATAAGGAGACATCCGGTGGCAGTTCTGATTGCAGGTCTGTAGCCTTTTCCAGTGTGTATTTTTAAGACCAGGCGACCAGACTGGTGACGCGTAGCTCATGAGTTAGAGTATTATCGAAAGTTATGCCTAAGATCTTTGGTGGACTGACAGTCGGTAGTGTGACACCATCGACGCGTACGTCCAATATTTGCGACATCTGTTCCCTCCATGTCGTAAACAGGGTGGCCGTGGATTTTGTCGGTGAATATGCCAAGTTGCGCGAGTTGAAGAAACCAGAAACATCAGGGAGTTAGCTGTTTATTTTTGAGACTAATTCATCAATTGAAGGGCCAGGTCCTGTAGCCAAAATCGTGCAGTCGTCAGCATAGGAAATGATTGGAGAAGAGAGTTTTGATATATAAAAATTAAACAGAAGCGGGAATAGGACAGCACCCTGTGGAACGCCCTGTTTAATTTTTCTAGGTTTAGAAATTTCGTTCCTAAATTGTGCATCTCTATTCTAGTTTAACGGGAAGCTACTTAAATATCGGTCGCAACATCCTCAATTTTTACGAAGTTTTTGAATATCTCGTTGAGCAACTTATTAAAATTATTAGCTCTTTATTGTATTATCACCGATCATAATGAAATTTAGTATGTAGATTCCTGGGCACTCATCTCAGATCGCTATTTAAAATTAACGAAATCGGACTATATCCACGCCCACTTTTTCAATATCGAAAATTTCGAAAAACCGAAAAAGTGCGATAATTCATTACCAAAAACGGATAAAGTGATGAAACTTGGTATGTGGGTTGACATTATGACGCATAATAGAAAATTATGAAATATGAAATTTGGCCGGAACGTTATTCCTATTATTATATGTGTGCTAAATAAAAATTTGCAAAATCGGATGACGAACAAGCCCTCTTAAAAAAAAAATTTAAAAGTCAAATTTTACCAAAAAATTTAATATCTTTAAAGTATATAAGTAAATTATGTCAATATTCAACTCCAGTACTGATATGGTTGAACAAAACACAAAACTAAAAGAAAATGGGCGTGGCTCCGCCCTTTTTCATTTTATTTGTCTAGAATACTTGTAATGCCATAAGTCAAACAAAAATTTACCAATCCTTGTGAAATTTGGTAATGGCATAGATTCTATGCCGATAACTGTGTCCTATGAAAACGGGCGAAATCGGTTGAAGCCACGCCCAGTTTTTATACACAGTCGACCGTTTGTCCTTCCGCTCGGCCGTTAACACGATAGCTTGAGCAAAAATCAATATATCTTTATTAGACGTAGTTCACGTGATTATCTGAACTCACTTTGTATTGGTATAAAAATGGTCGAAATCCGACTATGACCACGCACACTTTTTCGATATCGAAAATTTAGAAAAATGAAAAAAATGTCATAATTCTATACCAAATACGAAAAAGGGATGAAACATGGTGATTGGATTGGTTTTTTGACCCAAAATATAACTTTGGAAAAAACATTGTAAAATGGGTGTGACCCCTACCATATTAAGTAGAAGAAAATGAAAAAGTGCTGCAGGGCGAAATCAAAAGCCTTTGGAATCATGGCAGGAATACTGGTATATATATAATCATGGTATTGCATATATAAATAAATTAGCAGTACCCGACGGATGATGTTCTGGGTCAGCCTGGCCCACCTTTATAGCGATGTCTCGAAAAGGCGTCCCCTATAGAACTAAGGCCCACTCCCTTTTAAAATACTCATTAGCGCCTTCCATTTGATTCCCGTATCGTACAAACACATTCTAGAGTTACCCCTGGTCCACCTTTATGGCGATATCTCGAAAAGGATTCCACCTATAGAACTAAAGATCTCTCCCTTTTAAAATACTCATTACCACCTTTCATTTGATACCCATATCGTACAAACACATTCTAGAGTCACCCCTGATCCACCTTTATGGCCATATCTCGAAAAGGTGTCCACCTATAGAACTATGGCCCACTCCCTTCTAAAATACTCTTTAATACCTTCCATTTGATACCAATGTCATACAAACACATTCCAGGGTTACCCTTGGTTAATTTTCCTACATGGTGATTTCCCTTATTTTGTCTCCATGGCTCTCAGCTGAGTATGTAATGTTCGGTTACACCCGACCTTAGCCTTCCTTTCTTGTTTTTATACTCAGTTGAGCAGAGCTCACAGAGTATATTAACTTTGATTGGATAACGGTTGGTTGTACAGGTATAAAGGAATCGAGATAGATATAGACTTCCATATATCAAAATCATCAGGATCGAAAAAAAATTTGGTTGAGCCATGTCCGTCCGTCCGTCCGTCCGTTAACACGATAACTTGAGTAAATTTTGAGGTATCTTGATGAAATTTGGTATGTAGATTCCTGAGCACTCGTCTCAGATCGCTAATTAAAATGAACAATATCGGACTATAACCACGCCCACTTTTTCGATATCGAAAATTTCGAAAAACCGAAAAAGTGCGATAATTCATTACCAAAGACGAATAAAGCGACGAAACTTGGTAGATGAGTTGGACTTATGACGCAGAATAGAAAATTAGTAAAATGTTGGACAATGGGCGTGGCACCGCCCACTTTTAAAAGAAGGTAATTTAAAAGTTTTACAAGCTGTAATTTGGCAGTCGTTGAAGATATCATGATGAAATTTGGCAGGAACGTTACTCCTATTACTATATGTACGCTTAATAAAAATATGCAAAATCGGAGAACGACCACGCCCACTTTAAAAAAAAAATTTTTAAAGTCAAATTTTAACAAAAAATTTAATATCTTTACAATATATAAGTAAATTATGTCAACATTCAACTCCAGTAATGATATAGTGAAACAAAATGCAAAAATAAAAGAAAATTTCAAAATGGACGTGGCTCCGCCCTTTTTCATTTAATTTGTCTAGGATACTTTTAAGCCCATAAGTCGGACAAAAATTTACCAATCCTTGTGAAATTTGATAGGGGCTTAGATTCTGGGACGATAACTTATTTCTGTGAAAAAGGGCGAAATCGGTTGAAGCCACGCCCAGTTTTTATACACAGTCGACCGACTGTCCTTCCGCTCGGCCGTTAACACGATAGCTTGAGCAAAAATCGATATATCTTTAGTAAACTCAGTTCACGTACTTATCTGAACTCACTTTGTATTGGTATAAAAAAATGGCCGAAATCGGACTATGACAACGCCCACTTTTTCGATATCGAAAATTACTAAAAACGAAAAAATGCCATAATTTTATACCAAATACGAAAAAAGGGATGAAACATGGTATTTGCATTAGTTTATTGACGCAAAATATAACTTTAGAAAAAAACCTTGTAAAATGGGTGTGATACCTACCATATTAAGTAGAATGAAATGAAAAAGTTCTGCAGGGCGAAATAAAAAACCCTTGAAATCTTGGCAGGAATACTGTTCGTGGTATTATATGTATAAATAAATTAGCGGTATCCAGCAGATGATGTTCTGGGTCACCCTGGTCCACATTTTGGTCGATATCTGGAAAAAGCCTTTACATATACAACTACCACCACTCCCTTTTAAAAGCCTCATTAATACCTTTAATTTGATACCCATATCGTACAAACACATTCTAGAGTCACCCCTGGTCCACCTTTATGGCGATATCTCGAAAAGGCGTCCACCTATAGAACTAAGGCCCACTCCCTTTTAAAATGTTCATTAACCCCTTTCATTTGATACCCATATCGTACAAACAAATTCTAGGGTCACCCCTGGTCCAACTTTATGGCG
The DNA here is from genome assembly GCF_040869045.1 of Eurosta solidaginis. Taxonomy (NCBI): domain Eukaryota; kingdom Metazoa; phylum Arthropoda; class Insecta; order Diptera; family Tephritidae; genus Eurosta; species Eurosta solidaginis. The sequence goes on from NC_090323.1 coordinate 192,807,798, forward strand.
ATATCTCGAAACGGCGTCCACCTATGGAAATAAGGATCACTTGCTTTTAGAATACTCATTAACACCTTTCATTTGATATCCATATCGTACAAACAAATTCTAGGGTCAACCCTGATCCACCTTTATGGCGATATACCTAAATGGCGTCCACCTATAGAACTATGGCCCACTCCCTCTTAAAATACTCTTTAATACCTTTCATTTGATACCAATGTCATACAAACACATTCCAGGGTTACCCTCGGTTCATTTTCCTACATGGTTATTTTCCCTTATGCTGCCACCATAGCCCTCAACTGAGTATGTAATGTTCGGTTACACCCGAACTTAACCTTCCTTACTTGTTATTAAATATCCTCGATACGTAATCCACCTAGCGGGGCTTTTATGCGATACGCATTGCAGAATATAACTTAAAAATCAATTAGAAGTAAAGCATTCCTAGTTCGGGTGTAACCGAACACTATATACTCAGCTGCGAGATGAGGCGTGGTTGTTAAATACATTTGTCTATTTTTATTGGAAAGAAAACATGTGAATCGAGTTTTGTCCCGATAAACCACTTCATATTCGATTTATGGCTCCCGAAATAAGGAAATGTGCTTTGTCGAAAAAAAGCGTGAGTAACAAGTACTTGTGACGTTCTATATGTAAACATACAGGTGTAGGTCTAGGGTGCTAATGTTTTCAAGTTAACTAGAGGTCGACCCGGGGTACAAGTTACACCACAACGTAGGTACTTTTGCCAGAAACTAATAATCTCGGGATTTTTGAGAAATTTTAAGTCGGATTCTTATCGATAACAGCCGATATCGTTAAGTACTTAGTTGTTTTAGGACTCAAGGGGTTGATAAGCGCAATTCACAGCTTCCGCAACCGAATTTTCAACTTTACCTTCTCGCGGCGAGTCCTGTTACAAATATGAATGTATCATATACACATTTAGCAGGCGATGCTGTGGCGACTCAAGTTCGTAATGGAACTGGATGGTGGGAGGGGGATGGACTAGAAGGTACAATGTGGTCATATTAAATCATTCCCAAGATGGTGGGGCTAGTATCTTAAGGGTCTATTTACCCCAACGTACCGGATCTACATCAAAAAAAAACGGCCATTAACACCCGTAACACTCTCCAAAACCTTCTCTATCGCTACAACAACAACGGCACCTTATTTGTTGAACTGTCGGCTTATCGGGTTTGCTATCGGCAATTTATCGGCTTCTTATAGGCAATTCATAGGCTTATGACACATCTGCGCCATCAATTTTATATTTTAGTTGTATAGGTATCTGTCCCAACAAACCGATAAGTCTCCGATAACAAATCGATAATACGCCGACTGCAAATGGACAACATTCTTGGTAACACGTTAAGAAATCGATAACTTTTTGATATCAAGCCGATTCCACGGGAATCGATAACAAATCAAAAAAATCTATAACACTCCGATACAAAATCGATAACTTTTCGCTGGAAGATCGATAACTTTTTAATGGCAAATCGATAACTTTTTGATTTCCCTGGCGATATTCCGTCATTTCTTAATTTCGGTGCGCTTCAAATTACCGCTAACGATATTACGGAGGGTTTAGTTTGTCTCAAGTCTTCTTCTCAGACAGATTGTGATGTACTGTCAGCAATGTTCCTCAAAAACTGTCCAGCATTAGTTACTCCATTGGAGATTATATTTAAAAAGTCCCTTTCTTCAGGAACGTTTCTGAACAATTGGAAACTAGCTACAATCACACCTCTTTTCAAAAGTGGAAGAAAAAGCGACTTCGGAACTATCGGCCAATATCCAAGCTCTCACGCATCTCGAAGTTGCTTGAATGGATTGTTAAAGAAAAAATATATTTTACTGTCAAGGCTATGATAAATCCCAATCAACATGGATTTGTGCACGGTCGTTCAATGGCCTCTAATTTAACGGTCTTTACCGAATTTTGTATTTCTTCGTTTTCGTCAGGAATCCAGGTTGATTGCATTTACACGGATTTTTCAAAGGCGTTTGATAAAGTCTCTCATACGATTCTATTACATAAATTGGTATGCCTTGGATTCCATTCATCTTTTTTATTATGGCTCAAATCATACCTAACCGGTAGAAGTTGCGTAGTTACCATTGATGGTGCACTCTCGAACCCTTTTGTTGCCACTTCAGGCGTTCCTCAAAGAAGCATTCTAGGTCCGCTCCTTTTTATAATTTTTATTAATAACATTAGTGAATGCTTTGCGCACTCAAAATTTTTGCTCTATGCTGACGATTTCAACATTTTTTCGAATGTTCGTGAAATATCAGATGCCTTTCATCTGCAGACCGATTTGGATAATCTTCATAGATGGTGTGAGAAGTCACGCCTCTCCCTTAACATAAAGAAATGTTTTCATTTGACATATTGCAGACATCTAAGCATCATCGATACATCCTATCGCATTGCTAATGGTGTGCTGCAAAATGTAACAGAGTTTAAGGACTTGGGAGTGGTATTTGATGTTAAGCTTTTTTTCAACGGCCACATAAACTTAATACTCTCAAAATCGTATTCCGTTCTCGGCTTCATTCTTCGCAACTGCACGGACTTTTCTGATCCCTATACGTTTAAGCAACTATTTACCTCTCTTGTTCGATCACACTTAGAGTATGCTGTTTTCATTTGGAGACCATATGATCAACTCTCGATAAGTAGAATTGAACGAGTTCAAAAGGTCTTTCTAAAACGCTCAGAGAAATCTTCGTAAGTTCTACCCTTTTTATTTGGAAAACTTTAGAACAACATATGCTAGCAATGCGCCTATTGCTCGTGCACTCAGAGAATTAAATGCTATGTTCTCTTCATCAACTAAGCTTAACTTTGCACTATCAAAATCGGATTTTGTAAGAATTCTAAATTCAATTTGTCTATAAGATATTACAATCAATTACAATACATACTTCTTCTCATTTGCGCGAGATTATTCTACATTATTCTAGTCTGTAAGGTATCCTGTACTGTAGACTTAATTTAAATAAATAAATAAATAAATAATTGATATGATTAATTCTTAATGCACTATTCACTAATATGTACATTCACTAATTTGTGCATTAGACCAGGCCTTATTTAAAAAAAAAATTTTAAATCAAAACGCGGGTAAAACAAGTTGTTTGTTAACCTGAATACTTAAAACATAAAATTTGTGACAAAGAATGACAAGTAGCGTGGACCAAAAAAGATTCTTATTTTTTGTTAAATTGGTTATAGTGAAAATATTGTTCAGGAAATATGGCTTGTAAAAATTCTTTTTTCAATCATTAGCGATTTTAATTTTTCCATAAAAATTGTATGGGAAATTTTCGACAGAATATTCTTAGTGGTAATTTAACTAATTTGGGGCTTTCAAATATTTTTTATATAGGAGATTTTACTGGAAACGCAAAAATTTAACTAAATTCTACAACAAACTCTGTTAAATGTGATAAAAGATAAAACAAACTATTGAATGAATATATTTCCAATATTTTCGCTCACACAAGTGGTTTACGATTTTCAGCAAATTTTAAATTTTGAGTATTTAGGTGAAAATGAACGAACGTCCGGTCTAATGTACATACTTTCACTACTTAAGAGTGTACAAGATAAAAGCCGGCAACACATATTAAAATGTCGTATTCTATGATGTCACCATACAAAGATTCACCCATACATAGAACAGAAGTAAACCGTCAGAGGAGATGAATAATTCACGTGACGCTCGTTTTGGTGCTATGCGATACCCTCCCCCCTGCGTGACGAATAATGGCGCTTGCTTGTGTCGATCAAGAGCGGGACGCTGACCTTAACCCCCTTCTATTATATACGCTTCAAGTAATTTATGGATCGTCTCCAATAATTTTTTTTCTGTGCATAGATTCCTTTCAAAAGAATATATGTGACCCGGTCTATGAAAAGGGGCCTTATGACTCAAAAAAGTTGTTCCACTTTTTCTTTCTGGTTTTGATAATTTTTGAGACGCTTTTTCACGTGGTGAAAACTAGAACGTCCTTACTTGCTTAGAAGTTTACTAAAAATGTAGAGAAAGAAGAGCACAAATGAAAGACGATGAAGCCTTTGGTTCCTTCGATGCCACTTTGGTGGCTGGTGAAGCATCCTCAGATTTTTTTTGATAGCATTTTCGAGAAAACTTTCAGTTTCATCAGGGTTGGAACAGAGAGATAAGGGGTTAGAGGCATTGACTCCACATAGCAATTGAAAAAATTGTTGGTGTCATATGGGGGAGACGTATTACAAGCGCGACATGCATTAGGTATGTCGGAGTTGAGTAGATAAGTAAGAGTTTAACCTGTTACAGTATCCAGATCTAAGTTGATGTTGCTTTCCCCTACTGCGAGTTTAATTGTCTTTAAGAACGAGGTTCACCGGGCAAGCTATAGTATAGTAGTCCAACACCTGTTTGCGTATGTCCCTGGAGCCCTTTGGTGATCCTCTTCTTCATACTGTTAATTAACACATGTTTTTATCAGGGTCGTTTTTTCGACGCGACAGAGCAGCACGACAATCAATGACGAATGCCGTTGTAGCTAGATCAAACCTTGTTATTTTGTCAATAAAAAACTTAAATAAAAATAAAAACAAAACAGATAATGAAAGCTTAAATCATTCTTTTAGGTGTTTTTTAAACATAATTAATTTTTTTCTAAACTTTTTGCTATTGTTTGCTTCAATTTATAGTTGTGATTGCCGCGTTCAAAATAGCATGTAAACAAAGTTATAGCAGCTGCATACATATACATATGCACTGTAGGCAAGATACTGAAAAATGTTGTTAAAAATTAAGTACACTCGGTTATCGAATAATGAAATAATTTATTCAAAAATACTAATAAAATGATTGAGCTAGACTAGTAAAGTGAAAATGTGAAAAAATCGAACTTTTACCGCTCACACTTTTCGATATCGAAATTTTCTAAAAAATTTAAAAAATGCATATTTCATTAATGAATATCGACAAACTTTCAAACCTGAATAATAGGTTGAAAATGGGAAAAATCTGACTATAACCACGCCCCTTTTAATCGATATCAAATTTTTCTTATAAATTGTTAACGAATAACGATAAACCGTTGAAAATTTACTAATGGACTGGAAATGGGAAAATCCATTTTTAACCATGCCCTTTTTCCATATCGTAAATTTCGAAAAAAAAGCACTATAGGCAATATACTAAAAAATGTATTTAAAAATGTAGTACCCTCGGTGTTCGAAAAATGAAGTGAGGTTGGGAAAAAATCGAACCTTTATTCCTCCTACTTTTCGATATCGAAATTTTCGAAAAAACTTCATAATTCATTAATGCATATCAAGAAACTTTCAAACTGGGAATGTGGGCTGAAAATCGGAAAAATCTGTTATAGTCAGATTTCCACGTCCACTTTTTCGATATCCGTAATTTCGAAAAAAAATATTTACAATTAGTAACGAATGTCGATAAACTATTGAAACTTTACTAGTGAACTGCATATCGAAAAGCACTATTGACAAAATTGTTGAAAGATGCCCACTTTTTCCATGTCGCATATTTCGAGAAAAGAGCACTGTAGGGCAGATACTTAAAAATGTTGTTAAAAATATAATATTCTCGGTTATCCAAAAATGAGATAATTTATTAAAGAATACCAATCAACTGATTGAACTTGGCTTGTGAAATGAAAATGCGAAAAAATCGGACTTTTACCTCTCATATTTTTTCGACATCGAAGTTTTCGGAAAAAAAAATTCATAATCCATTAAGGATTATCGACAAACTTTCAAATTTGGATAAATGATTGAAAAGGGAATAAATCTGACTATAATCACGCCCACCTTTTCGATATCACAATATTTGAAAAATTTCCAAAATTTTATAATTTATTAACCAATATCCTTGAACTCTTGACACTTCAATTAGAATGAATGAGAAATGGGATAACCAAACTATAACCACGTCGCTTTTTCGAAATCGTAAATTTCGAAAAGCACTGTAGGCAAGTTACTGAAAAATTTTAGTACCATCGGTTTTTGAAAAATTAGATAGTTTATTAAAGAATAGCAAAAAACTGATTGTACCTGGCTAATGAAGTGAAAGTGCGGGGAAAATTGGAATATAACCACCCCTACTTTTTGATATCGAAATTTTCGAAAAAGAAAAAAGGTCCATAGCTCAGCAATGAATGTCGACAAACCTTTATACTTGGCTTATGGATTGGGACGGACGAAGCGTGAGCCGAAAAACAACTGACCACCACACAATCTGGGGGGAACTGTAACAAACCGAACATATATCGATAACTTATATGGCGTTATCATAAACTAAGACAACTCCCTAAAAGACGCAAACACAGCTCCACACCATGGAGTCCTCGGAAATAAAACAACTTTTCAATATAGGTGGCATTTGCTTCTTTTCATGAGCTGCTGTACTGTTGGTATGGCATAAACCAATTTGTGCGCATTTGTTTTATAATCTAGTCCCACTGTACAGTATTAAACTAGCAGCAAATAAGTTAAACCACGTTTATTGTTCATCTGTGTCTAGCTTTTAAAGTTTTTAATGATTTGTTTGTACCTTATGATAAATAAAAAGTCTCAATTCCCCTATGTGAACGGTTATTAACCAGTCTGTTAGCTTTGTACTCTATTTTGATTTTTCCTTAAACCCGTTAACTGCAACATTTCTCTAATGTCTGTACATTTGACCAAGTGGCGAGTAAAGCGACAACTTTCAATTGCCAGCCCACGTGTGGCGTACAATTGGCGTTGATACCAGTTTAAGCTAGAGATGAGAAAAAGATGTGCAGTACTTATTGCAAAATAGCCCAGATAAGTGATATCGGGAGAAAAAGAGCCTTTAATTTGGAAGGATTGGAAAACTTTTTTTAAAACGTAATGCCAAACTGTACGCTTTCAAGTGTAACTTCGATATTCAGGTTTAGACTGCAATTGAAAGTCAGTAAGAAATTTGATAATCAAACATTTATCTAATAATAAAACTTAGAAAAGAATAAGCAAGAGATTTACGGAGTGAAACTTCTATTACATGTATAGTGCCAAGGCCTGTAAGCTGTCTTTGAAAGGGATTTTCCTTAGGGAAGCAGGTGTGAGATGGAGCAATCTTGAATCCCGCTACAACATTAAGCTCGTGTGGCCTGAATGGTGTCGAGAGACGCACGAGAAATCTGCTTCTTCTTGGAATGAACTGCATATCTTTGGTGGTTGGACTTATAACTTGCCACATAGCAATCGGGAGGTATGCACAACGGCTGGGTGCTCACTAAAATTACTACAGCAGGAGCTGCAAAGACGAGGCGGAGATAGAAACAGTCAATCACTTTCTGTGCGATTGTCCTGCGCTTTGGCATACGAGTAAGAAATCTCTGGGATCTCCCTTCTTTGACGACCTTTGTGATCAGGCTAAGGTGGAACCTAAGAAATTCCTGACGTTTGCTGAATCGACCTCTTGGTTTGAGTAGGGGGAAAGGTCCACGTGAAATCACAACTGGTCCTTTATGGGCCTAAGTGGACTGATGCTTGCACCGGTGGCCACTCTAACCTAACCCATCCTAGTGCCAAGGCCCGTTTGTTCTTTGAGAGCAAAATCAATTTCCTAAAAAAATAGGGAAGTTGCTCTGTCCAACATTTTTGTAATTAGTTTCATTTGCACTAGCCTTAGATGTAGGGTTCTTAGAAATAATCGAAACAAAGTTTTGATCGGCAGAGCGAACCAGATAAGTATTTTTGAAGACTCGGTCGAAGCTTCTTAAAATTAACGCTCTCACAATGGACTAAAATTTATTACCATTTCGAGCGCACCTCCTGTTAACTGGCGCCCGAGCAGGCCTTAATCGAAACTGCCTACTGGCGACCGAGTAAGCATTAACTGCAACTGTGAGGTGTTAAGTGTCAAAGTGAGTGCAAGTCACAATAATCATTATGATTGTTAAAAGCGTTAAAGATCACGGGTTCCAGACAACATTCCCATCTGCACTAGGCTAAGCTTCTCAGAAAGTATAGGACAAAAAAGCTTATTAAAAATGTTTTCGCTGTCAAAAACTGTCTTTTGGATACAATAAGCGGCACCCTGCTTTAAATGTATGGAGCACAGCTCTTTTTAACCGGCGCCCGAGTGGGCATTCGCCGTGGGATAGTCAAAACGAGTAAGCTATAAAATGGAAAGTTATAACTGCGAGAGAATATTTAATGCCTTAAGTATTAATATACGTATGAAAAAGAACGAAAAATTACACTGAAGATGGTCCGCCGAAACCTCGTTGTCTCTAAACCAAATTTTACAAAGGATGATGGAATATCGTTCCAAGACATCGATTATCTAACCTGGCAAACCATGTTTATAACTCTGACTTAGACAGATGACTATAGATATATGCATGCGCGTTGAAAAATTCAATTTTAAATTCATAGGGATCGGGATTAAGTATTTAGTTGTTCGCCGATCTCTTGTTACACATGGCGAAACTTTTTTTATATCGCTTATGGGCAGTTTAGCCCCACAATCACCCAAAGTCATTGGTTAAGTGAAAACGGCAAAGATTTTCAGTCATCTTTCACGCGACCTATGAGATACTAAAAGAAAATAAATAAAAGAGTATGTTAAATATCTGGCAACCCCCATCGCATCGCCGCGCCAGCATACATATCTGGTGCAGGCGAGCTTGGATCTGAGAGAGATGAGGCAAGAAACAAATTAATCAGAGATGATAAAAACGTAGTTCTACGGCGGATATCGGGGACGAGACCATCATGGCGTCGATTTCAAGACTGCATGGAATATTCCCATCACTAAGAAGTAGTTCTTAGCGATGGATACAACATAAGGTATAACAAGATACTAGTTAACATAGAGATGAAGCAGTGGAGTAATATTAAGCCAAAATAATAGTAGCAAGAATATCCAAATAAGACACTTGTGCTGGAAGAGCCGAATATGAGCCAAGACCAAATAACAAGGGGAAAGCGGAGCTAGTCTCAAAGGAAAGGATGGTTTTTGTTTATTGTCTGATTGTTTGTGCCGTATATGCAGAAATCGAGCACTGGAAGCTGGAAAAAAAAACGTGCGTGTTAATTCTACTGCATTGTAAGTTAAGCCCCCACTTTATTAACTAATGAATATTATTTGAATCAGATACACCTACACATATCATAACGGAGAGTTGTTAGCTGAAGGTATGGCGAGATGAGTAAGAATAAGTTCAAGGAACGATATAAACGTCTTTAAGACGGCTAATGCTACAGCCAATCGGTGAAGTGAGTTAAAGGAAAATCGGATTAGGCGGCTGGTGGATACCGACAATAATCCGTGTACCGGGAACGTTGAATTTTCTTACTGCTGTCCCGTGAACTAAGGATAGCTTTGGCAAGGCAAGGGAAGCTCACTCGGATAGCATGAAGGTCCGTTGTGATATCACATAAGATAAGAGAGACGTTAGCTTTAGCTATATAAAGAGTTGTTGCGTAGTATAGATGAAGTTTCGAATAAGATCGATCGCAACCCTGGAAAAGTCATTTGGACATCGTTGTGAGCCTAGACCGAAATACTTTCGCCTTATTCTGGCAAAGGCTGGGTATTCAATCAAGTATTGTATCGGTGATTCCAACTCGTCATGCTCCATGATGCAGCTACAATAAGAAGTGTTTTCCAGTATGTTGAGGTAAATCGCATGGACTCTCAAATCCGCATTGATATACATGAGCCTTGTGGAATGCGATAACTTCAGCAGACCAACTGCTATCCCACTTCCAACCAGAAGAATTTCGCTATCATGCAAGCTGAATCGAGGCCCATCTGTACAAGAGTAGGCCACTTAACACCAGGAGTTGCCCGTATCCCCTTCAATTGCATTCATGCGCGGTAGGAAATCCCCATGAAATTTCCGAAGGCTATAGCTAAGACCCGGAATCCAAATGATCTTAATCTTTAAATAGATCGATCGCACCATAGTTGAACTTAAGGCTTTAATAGCCGCTTAGATATCTGAGCAGATGTTGGATCCTCTTAGCGAGTAACACTGGAAAGCATTCTATCCCCCGCATTCTTAATAGCGGCAACCTGTGCTTAAAAGACGCTACTGCGATGGGGCAACCTAAGCTTACGGCTTAAATCAAACTCCTGTCAACAAACTCTCCCTCTGATTTTACTTTTTTTACTTAATTCGTAGGTGGTTAAAGGTGAATTGTCCCACCATTCAGTCGATCGATGGATGGTGGAACGGTTGTTAAGATTTAGAACAGCGGAACAAGTGAACTAGTGAACGAGGAACCATATTATGGTTAATAAACGGTGAAGGGCTGGTCGGTAGATTTTCAGCTAACCGTTGGATCGGTAGGTGGTGAAATAAAAAAATGCAAGGCACGATAAACCTCCGAAGAGATTTAGGCCGAGCTGCTTTTCAAATTTGCGTATTGATCTTAATGTTTCCTAGAAATTGGTGGGACAAGACCTACATGTTTTATTCCGACTACAAACGGCATCTGCAAGGCAGGTGAGTTTTCACTGAGAAGCTTTTCATGCAGAAATACCCTCGGAGCGTTTGCCAAACACTGCCGATGGGCGATCCCGCTAAGAAAATTGTTTCTTCATTGAAAACATTTGTTTCTAAACTTTTGATGTTCCTTTGCTCTGGAATTGAACCCAGGATCTTCGGTGTGGTGGGCGGAGCACGCTACCACTACACCACGGCAGCTGCCTTAAACTTTTTCGGTGTTCTAGGTCCGTACATACGGTGGCAGCGGACGACATGGAGCAAAGACAGGTCTAGACCATAGGCAAAACCTTATTGGTAACGACAGTGGATCAAGGAGCATATAGTATTATGCGATAGAAAGCATGTAGTAAAAAGCAACTAAAATACAAAGAGTGATCACAAATCCGTTCTCGAGGCAGTCGAGCTTCCAGAGGGTTCTAGTACCCGTTTCTTCCACTAACCTTGGAAGAAAGTGTTTATAGTTACAACAACAACAACAGCTACTGGAGAGGTTTTCGAAACCCGTGCTGATGCTAGTGAAGCAGTCTAGTGGCAAGATGTTTTTTTTCTCATAATACTTCTGCAACCAAAGCTTCTCCGTGTAAAAGTGAATGAGTAAATTTTCCAGGTGTGCTGAGACGCCAAGCTGGAGGTCATATTGAGAGCAAGGTACACGGAAAAGAAGCACAATTGGAACAGCATGAGAAAAAATACAATATCAATGCAGGGAATATAGTTGAGACTCTGGATCAGAGGCTTAGTGTAGAAGCTTCCTTTCTCTGAGTTGAAGAGCACCAAAGGTGTACTTTCTCGGTAACCAATTATTGGCTATCAGCATTTATATAGGGAAAATTTGTCTGATCTTGAAAACCCGATTTATGAGGGTGGACACCGTGTGCTATTAAGTAACAGCGAATATGAGTTGAAAAGAAACTGTCAATAATACGACAAGTTCTCTCGAATGGGAAACGTGAGCAAACCAGAGACGTTTGGGTGCATTCTGGTATGAAAACTGTCGCATTGGCAGACTATAAAAAGCGGCGTAGAGGCAACGCAAAGTGATCAATTTAATTTTAAGTAATGTAAGTGAATAAAGGAAAGTTTATTTGGCAATTCAGTGGAACGAATTCATAACGATAAATTGACAAAATATGAAATTCGTCATAACATCATACGCAAATTTATGTCACTAGTTTTTTGTGTCTTTGAAAAATTGAAAAAATAGTCAGAAAAAACGGTAATAAATGAACGATTATGTTTATATTCATGCGTGGATTGTTCTTAAGCTTATGTGCACCAAAACGAAAAGCCAAAATTGATTTTTAACAAGACAAAAAAGTGGAATGTGTATTAAGTATTAGAAATATAAAAAATTTAAATCACGCAATCAAAATAAAATTCCTGCCTGCAAAAGAACAAATGTTGAGTAACTTCATAAACATTTTAGTATTGAACAAAGACGGTAAAAAAACAAGCACAATTCATAAATACTTAGAAGTGTTAAAAATGCTAATGAAAAATGTTTCAACGTAAATTAAGTATTTAATACATTTGCATATTAATTAGAAGACAAAAATTGAATATCTACATTAAATGAGATATGCACAAATACATACAAAAGTACAATTTATTAATACATACATAAATACACACAAATATGCAAATAAAAAATAGTATTTAAAACTATTGTATATGAATGCCTCACTGACAGCACGAAACTCTTTCCGGCTCGTGCCAATTGCATGAGAAACTTAATTGAATTGAAGTGTGACCAAAGCAGTGCAAAAATCAAATGAAATCAAATAGAAGAAGCAGCATAAAAAGCAACTAAATATAGTTTTATATAAAAGGAAATGTAAAATTGATGGTTGTGGTGAAGGATGTGACGTTTAATGTATGCAATATGTACATTAGGGTGGTCCTTAAAAATTAAATACACGAATTGCTACGAACTCATCACCTCAAACGATAATACCACCAGCGAAGTTGTAACATATGCATTTTGGTCCCGATTTTATGCAATATGCCTTCATAGTGAAATCTGAATTTCTGTTCCTGTGTGACGTACCTTAGAAATCTAAAATCGTGAACCAAAAGGAAACTGTTAGCCGGAAACTAATATTTCATTAAAATTTTAAGGACCACCCTAATGAAGAAATATGGATATGTGTGGGTTTTCTAGCATCACACCCGGCGAGAAATTCTAGTTTTTTTTTTAATTTACTGAATTCATATCATGTATCATCAGTTTATGGAGGGAAGGGAAAAGAGAAGAAAATAAAAGAAAGGAAGGGAAGGGAAGGGAAGGGAAGGGAAAGGAATGGAAAGTAAAGCTTTGTTGCCGGCGTGTTTCCGACGATACATAGACGTGTTATCAACTTTTTAGAAAATATATCGATTTGTTATCGATCTTTTAGTGGAAAATTATCGATACTTTATTGAATAATAATCGATTTGTTTTTAAAAAAAATTGATTTGATATCGAGAAACTATTGTTTTGCTATCGAGATAGTATCGCTTTGTTATTGCCAAGTTTTCGATTTTTTTTTTGATAACGTTATGATAACAAATCGATAACTTTACGATAGCGATTCGATGATGTTTGGAAACCAAATCGATTGCTTTAAAATAACAAATTGATAGCTTTTTGTTAAAAACTGGTAACTTTCCGTTAGCTTTTCGGTAAAAAATCCTTGACTTTTCGATAATAAACCGACAATACAATCCGCCGATTACTCTTCGATAGCAGTTTCCATCGATAACATTTCGATGAAAAAACCAAAAATATTCCGATAAGGCGCTGATAACAACCCTATAATTTTGCGTATTCATAAATTAATTTCTTCAAGCAATGTTAAAATGATTCCAAAATAGTCTAGAAATTATTGGCAAATAGTCCGTAAGATAATTCCGAAAGCGTATCGAAATGGCTTGGGAATGATCCTAATATGATTTCAAAATAGTTCCGAAATAGTAAAAATAATGCCGAGATAGTTGTATAATTAATCTCGAAATATTGCTACAACTTTCCCAAAATGATCTCGAAATAGTACCTAAAATCATCCCGGAAATAAAGGAATTGATCTCAAACTAATCCCGGAATGAATAAAACTTCAAAATTATCTCAAATGATCTCCAAAAAATTCAAAAATTATCACCACGGAAATAGTCCCTGCATGATCCCAAAAATATACAATGGCGACGCAGTATGATTTTTTTGGTTTTTGAAATCAGTTGTTATCCGTAATAAACCAAATTGCTCTTTCTGGTTAACCGTTAAGCGCAATCTCTCGTATTCACTAATGAATAACTCTCTATTTTTAAATTTTTCCGAATTTTTGATATAGGAGGAGTGAGCATGGTTACAGTTGAATGTTGCTAAAAGTCTAAATATACATATTTCTGGTTTAGAACAGGCAATCTTTGGACAAATCGATGAAATATCAATTGCCACGACTAAGTAAGTAAACAATTTATTTTCAGCAAGGAGCACCTCCTTGGAAGATCATTTAACCGTTCCCGCTACCATAAGATTCAATAAAATGAACATTATAGCGGTCTATCCAAAGATGTTATTCTTTGAACCACTCTAAACAATTTTTACGAATATTCTATCTAGATATAAATATGTACTTATGTCTTTCAAGTGCCGTTTCTATCATCTTCAATTAGCCTGTTATCTACAAGTTATCGAAATTCTCGTTTTCTACATGATACCAAAGCAACGACTGTCAGTCAAGTGTAAGGAAAAAGTGTAAACAAAAGACAGCTGTAGATTTTCTCGATGTTTTCTACAAAATATTCAAAATTTTCAACTTGGAGCTGGTTGCCCTTTGCTGGTGAAAATGAAAACTTTAAATGAAGCTTTCTGCAGGATCCTCTAGTTTGTTTCTAACGTAACTAGAATTGGTAAAAACGGCTTTTAGTAGTTCTTTGAGCAACCTCTTTGGAGTTGAAAGTTTTTAATTATTACAGCGACTTAAAACAATAAATCGCCGTGATTTACTGCCATTGTCATCATCTACGTCTGCAAGTTGGGTGACCAAAGCAAAACGTATCGCCCTTCCTTCACTTACGGATTTGATGATTTCTCCATTTATTGTAATCGGTTTGTCACCACAAACTACCAGTAGAAGTTTAAATTTTCACTTTTCATTACTATCACCCTCTCACGTGAAGAGTGTCTTCCCTATGCGTTTTGGAATTGTTGGTGCCCTAGGCTCATCTATCTATTGGCACCTTCTCTTAACTCCATAATCGTTTTTACCATCGATTTTTATACTCAGTTGAGCAGAGCTCACAGAGTATATTAAGTTTGATTGGATAACGGTTGGTTGTACAGGTATAAAGGAATCGAGATAGATATAGACTTCCATATATCAAAATCATCAGGATTGAAAAAAAATTTGATTGAGCCATGACCGTTCGTCCGTCCATCCGTCCGTCCGTTAACACGATAACTTGAGTAAATTTTGAGGTATCTTGATGAAATTTGGTATGTAGGTTACTGAACACTCATCTCAGATCGCTATTTAAAATGAACGATATCGGAATATAACCACGCCCACTTTTTCGATATCGAAAATTTCGAAAAACCGAAAAAGTGCAATAATTCATTACCAAAGACAGATAAAGCGATGAAGTTTGGTACGTGAGTTGAATTTATGACGCAGAATAGAAAATTATTAAAATTTTGGACAATGGGAGTGGCACCGCCCACTTTTAAAAGAAGGTAATTTAAAAGTTTTGCAAGCTGTAATTTGGCAGTCGTTGAAGATATCATGATGAAATTTGGCAGGAACGTAACTCTTATTCCTATATGTATGCTTAATAAAAATTAGGAAAATCGGAGAACGACCACGCCCACTTTTTAAAAAAAAAATTTTTTTAAGTCAAATTTTAAAAGAAAATTTAATATCTTTACAGTATATAAGTAAATTATGTCAACATTCAACTCCAGTAATGATATGGTGCAACAAAATACAAAAATAAAATTTCAAAATGGGCGTGGCTCCGCCCTTTTTCATTTAATTTGTCTAGGATACTTTTAATGCCGTAAATCGGACAAAAATTTACCAATCCTTTTGAAATTTGGTAGGGGCATAGATTTTATGACGTTAACTGTTTTCTGTGAAAAAGGGCGAAATCGGTTGAAGCCACGCCCAGTTTTTATACACAGTCGTCCGTCTGTCCTTCCGCATGGCCGTTAACACGATAACTAAAGCAAAAATCGACATATCTTTACTGAACTTAGTTCACATACTTATCTGAACTCACTTTGTATTGGTATAAAAAATGAACGAAATCCGACTATGACCACGCCCACTTTTTCGATATCGAAAATTACGAAAAATGAAAAAAAAATGCCATAATTCTATACCAAATACGAAAAAAGGGATGAAACATGGTAATTGGATTGGTTTATTGACGCGAAATATAACTTTAGAAAAAACTTTTTAAAGTTGTTGTGACACCTACCATATTAAGTAAAAGAAAATGAAAAAGTTCTGCAGGGCGAAATAAAACTCCCTTGAAATCTTGCCAGGTATTACGTATATAAATAAATTAGCGGTATCCAACAGATGATGTTCTGGGTCACCCTGGTCCACATTTTGGTCAATATCTGGAAAACGACTTCACATATACAACTACCACCAGTCCCTTTTAAAACTCTCATTAATACCTTTAATTTGATACCAATATCGTACAAACACATTTTAGAGTCACCCCTGGTCCACCTTTATGGCGATATCCCTAAATGGCGTCCACCTATAGAACTATGGCCCACTCCCTCATAAAATACTCTTTAATGCCTTTCATTTGATACACATGTCATACAAACACATTCCAGGGTTTCCCTCGGTTCATTTTCCTACATGGTTATTTTCCCTTATGTTGTCACCATAGCTCTCAACTGAGTATGTAATGTTCGGTTACACCCGAACTTAACCTTCCTTACTTGTTTCTTTTTTCTGGACATATAGGCATGTTTGGCTTTCGTTATCCCTTTTTTAGGTATACTACATACAGGTTAGTATAGAGAAAAAATATATGCAATATTTTTCCAACAGGGTGCCACGAGTTACACATATGCTCCCATACAGATATGTCGCTTTTGTTCTCTGATTATTGACACAAAAGTAATCAGCCGCATTGGGCTAAGGATGTGTGATAGGTGCTTTTATAGGAAGTGTCAGCATGCTGGCAACATGGCCGTGCTTTGGTAATGAATAAAAGTTTTATGGAGCACATTTCCGCTGCACTGATATCGAAGCTTTCGACACAGTGCAAGATAGCACTCGAAAACTGATGGCATATTAAAAACTTCTGAATATGTAATCTTAATAAACATAAGAACTGAGGACGATTTTTAGGTAGCTTGTGCACCAAACTAAGGGATACATTGAGATACCCAAGTTAGATTCGAATACCCTTAAGGATGCCTGGGAATCAAAAAAAGATCGCTACAATGATCTTCGAGACTGTGCAGTTGTCGAGCAGTGCAGCTGCACTATCTTCGCATAGCTCTCCGCCTGGAAGATACTGCATGTGTCGGAAAGTCGGTACGACTGCGTAGACTGTAATTCCCTTACTAGTTTCTTAGCGCTTCTCCCATTCCTCCCTACAAGGATACATTATTTTCCTAATCTGCATGTCCAAAACTGCAGTAATATAGGCCTTCTTTTGGAATGATACACTGGTTGGGCCTTTTTTGATCTCCCTCAGCGTTCCCTTTATAGTTTAATCCGGAGTTCTGAATTTTGCCTAGATAAATGGCTTCAGGAGACAGATTTGTCGCCGTTCCGTTTAGATTTGTTACATTGATATGGGTAATTTTTGGTTTTCTAAATTAAAAAGACACGATCGACTTTTGGTTGAATCCCCAAAATCCCCACCCGTTTTACCCTGTCCATCGCGAAATAATGCAAAGGGCCGTTTTCGTGCGTTCCCTAATAATCGGTAGAAATTTACCCATAGTCAGTATCACTAGGTCGTCAGCGTATACGACTATCTAGTTCCATTTTCTGTGAAGATTTTTAGGATTTCTTTTATTACCACTATCCATAAGAGAGGCGACGGCACGCCTCCTTTAGGATAGGTGCCCTGGTAATCATTATACATAACGAAGCTGCAACTACTTTACGACCGTACTGCCTCAGGTTATCCCAGTTTTAAAGCTACTGAATGTCGAGCAAGCTTCCGGATTTGTAGTTCTTACAGTACAGTTACGTTTCGATGCAGCTAACTACCTTGTGCACCGATCTGCCTTGAGCCGCGTCCATCCGGAGAAAGTCAGTGCGCCTAATGTTTAGCGTTTTCAGGATAAATCTTATGAAGCTTATTGGCCTGTAGACTTTGGTATCCCTGCGTCTGAATCTGCCTTCTTTAAGAAAGAAAACAACTCGCTAACTTATCCAAGATTTCAATACATAACCATCCTATAGCCATGATGTAAAGGAGACAACGGCTTGCATTCCGGTATCACCCCAACAGTTTCGGCAATTTTAGAGGTACGAATGATTCGATTACCTTATCCTGATCTGGAATGTATTTGTCGACAGTTTCTGGATAGCAAGCACAACTATTTGGCATAGGGCCATTCGTCGCATCTGCGCATATTCACAGCTACAGGGCCGGGTTCCGTTCAGTTCCTACTGCGGTTACTGCGTATTACGCTGAAAGTTACGTATTAGGTTAAGGTTACACCTACAGCTGCGGTTAGTAGGGCTTGTTCTCACGAATGCGATTGAAGCGACGGTTATGGTAATGATTACGGCTGCGATTTTGGGTTTGGTTACGGTTTTGGTTACGCCAACAGTTATTCCTACGATTGAGGATTGATAGCGTTAAATAATTTAATTATGGATTGGGGTCTAACAGACTTATGGTGACGATAGTCATAATTTTGGTAACGGAGTCGGTTTTAATTATGAAGATGAAAACGGTTATGGGTTCCCGTTAGAGTTATAGTTATAAACACGGTTTATTTTCAGTTATGCTAACGGTAATGGTTACTATTACGACAATGAATCCTGTTACGGTAAGGTTTATGCTACAATTGCGGTTATGGTTTTGTTTATGGGTTTCTTTTCTTTTATGGTTATGATTAGGGTAACGGTAACTCTTATAGTTATACTTATAGTAAAGGTACCGGCACCAGTTTTAGTAATGCTTGGGTTTCAGTTACTGCAATGGTCACGATTACGACTACGAATATGATTATTTCTATTTATATATTTCTGTTATATGGTAGTGATTGCGGTTATATGTTATGATAACGGTTATGGTTATGGTTACGGTAACGGATATGGTTTTAGTTGTGGTTATGGTGAAGGTTATGGTTATGGTTACGGCATATAATATATTTTTTTTAGTTACGACTACAGATATTGTGAAGTGACGGTTACAGCTATGGGTACGTTTATGGTTATGGTAACCGTATCGGTTGTCGAATTTTCTTTCTTTGTGTGCAATTGTTTACTTAACATGCTTCACGAATACCTGGTACCGCCCTCCCTTCTTATTACGCCACTTAGATTTGACGCTTAAATCCTTAGCCAACGTAACCTTCAATCACCTAGTATGGTACAAAGGTTGCTCTCGTATTGATGAATAAAGTTTTTATAGCATTTTCTATAAATGTTTATGACTTACTTAAATATGGTGTAAAATGTGCAAGAAGTTCAGTCACTCTCAGATCCTTACCTGAAATAAAAATAAAAAAATAAATATTATTAAAAAATTAAATTAGAAGTGTACATATGCACATAAGCGCATGCATACATACTTATGTACGTATCTGGTTACACTAATTCAACAACTAACATATAAATACTTTCATAAATTTTGACACTTTGATGAGACAATACACTGGACACGTGGCGCTCACTAAAAAGCGAAATATATTCCCATCGCGCGCTTTGGACTTAGTAACTTCATTCATTTGTACAACAATATTTTCTATTACTTTACTTCCGCGTCTCTTAGCCTTCCTTGTAATGTATGTACTTTGTAATGTAAGAGACAATAAATGTTTTTGCCTAACATTTCAAAAGGCTAACATGTTCAACGTATGGCTATCTACTCACTTACTTAAACTCCTACAACAATATTCTAATCAGAAACCGTCACGTGGTAAATGTGCAAGCTCACCTAAACAGCGTTAATGCCATTTAGGCAAGGCCGTTGGTAACAGAAACTAAGGTGTGGTTGCATCCCCACCAAACACAACTGTGACTGCTATATAACACGCTAGTCTTTCTTGGTTGTAATTTTTCTATAAATATATTTATAACAAGTAAGGAAGGCTAAGTACGGGTGTAACCCAACATTACATACTCAGGTGAGAGCTTTGGAGACAAAATAAGGGAAAATCACCATTTAGCCAAATGAACCTAGGGTAACCCTGGAATGTGTTTGTATGACATGTGTATCAAATGAAAGGTGTTAATGATTATTTAAAACGTAGTGGGCCTTAGTTCTATAGGTCGACGCCTTTTCGAGATATCGCAATAAGGGTGGACCAGGGGTGACTCTAGAATGTGTTTGTACGATATGGGTATCAAATTAAAAGTATTAATGAGGGTTTTAAAAGGGAGTGACCCTTAGTTGTATATGTGAAGGCGTTTTCGAGATATCGACCAAAATGTGGACCAGGGTGACCCAGAACATCATCTGTTGGGTACCGCTAATTTATTTATATATATCATACCAGGAACAGTATTCCTGCCAAGATTCCAAGGCCTTTTGATTTCGCCCTGCAGAACTTTTTAATTTCTGCTACTTAATATGGTAGGTGTCACACCCATTTTACAAAGTTTTTTCTAAAGTTATATTTTGTTATATATTTTTCATTTTTCGTAATTTTCGATATCTGGAAAGTGGGCGTGGTCATAGTCGGATTTCGACCATATTTAATACCAAGATAAAGTGACTTCAGATAAGTACGTGAACTAAGTTTAGTTAAGATATATCGTTTTTTGCGCAAGTTATCGTGTTATCGGCCGAGCGGAAGGACAGACGGTCGACTGTGTATAAAAAATGGGCGTGGCTTCAACCGATTTCGCCCATTTTCACATAAAACATTTATCGTCATATAATCTATGTCCCTGCCAAATTTCACAAGGATTGGTAAATTTTTGTTCGACTTATGGCATTAAAAGTATTCTAGACGAATAAATGAAAAAGGGCGGAGTTACGCCCCTTTTGAAATTTTCTTTTATCTGTGTATTTTGTTGCACCATATCATTACTGGAGTCGAATGTTGACACAATTTACTTTTATACTGTAAAGATATTAAATTTTTTGTTAAAACTTTACCTTAAAAAAAAATTTTTTTTTAAAAGTGGGCGTGTTCGTCATCCGATTTCGCTAATTTTTATTTAGCACACATATAGTAATAGGAGTAACGTGCCTACCAAATTTCATCATGATATCTTCAACGACTGCCAAATTACAGCTTGCAAAACCTTTAAATTACCTTATTTTAAAACTGGGCGGTGCCACGCCCATTGTCCAAAATTTTTCTAATTTTCTACATACTAAATTTCATCAAGATACCTCAAAATTTACTCAAGTTATCGTGTTTACAGACGGACGGACAGACGGACGGACGGATGGAGGGACGGACGGACGGACATGGCTAAATGAATTTCTTTTTTCAGCCAGGTCATTTTGATATATAGAAGTCTATATCTATCTCGATTAGTTTATGTCGTTACGGATTACCGTTATACGAACAAAGTTAATATACTCTGTGAGCTCTGCTCAGCTGAGTATAAAAAGGAGCGGAAAGTGCTGTCCCTAGTTATGTGTGTCACTTGCCAACAGGACTTGACATAGACATAGACATTGTTACCTTAATATTTTGGTTATCATTGTTATATTAATATCTTGGTCTAGCAATGGCATTCACATACTCGTATCACACATTGTTTGTGGCAGTGAGTTATTGTGGTGAGGTTATTCTGTTCAAGTAAATTATGGTGCAGTGTGCGGAAAAGGAAAAATTCTTCGATTAAGATCCTGCAAGGAATGAAACACATAAATATATTGGGAGCTTTATCGGTATCTGCTTCATAACAAACCGATGAGTCGTAGACAACAAATCGATTACACGCCGAAAACGAATTGGTAGCGACGTGAAGTCAATACCTTTTCGAATCCAAATCAATAACTTTTTGAAAACAAATCGACAACTTTTCAACAACGATAAATTTTAGATAAAAAATCGCTAACTATAATCAATAATATATTGTGGCGACTGTTGACATTACTAGGCTCTTAGTAAATAATCACGCAACAACAAAAACATGAAGCAGCCAATGTTATGTACATGTAAACATTAAAGCTAGCAACTCTTATATAGAAGGTGACGAAGAGATATCTCACACACACACATGTAATCAGCAGCCGAAGTTGTTACTCACACATATACACGCATATAACTAAATTACCAAGCAGGAGATACAAGAGTTCTAGAAGGTGAAACGTCTAACCTTTGGAAAATATGCGGACGAGCTCAGCGCAAGCTGAGTAATAAGGAATCAGTTTTGGTTTAAACACGCTATTGGTTGTGAACCATAATTGTGAAGTACTACTCCCAATGTATTCTAAATAAAGACCAGTTTGCAATACTGAATATTCAAGTGATTTATTCACCAGTTTAGCGATTCGAACGTTAGCAAAAGGTTGCAAATAAGCGGATTTTCCCAAAATTCGTTACAACATTTTTAATTTTTCAATAGTAAATGGTTTTCTTTCCAATAACAAATCGATATATGTTTGAAAATTTTTGACAGATAATCGATAGAAAACTTTTCGATAACAAATCGTTAACTTTTCGCTAACATATCGATTAATTTTTTAAACAAAACAATAAATAATCGATTACTTTTAATCACATTGCGATAAGAACTCGATAGAGTTTTGATAAATAATCGTCAAATTTTCGGGAACATATCAAAAACTTTTTGATAACATATCGATAACTTTTAGATTATAAATCGATACGTTTTTGATAACATGTCGATTGCTTTTAAATAAAAAATCGACAAATTTTTGATAACATATCGATAACGCACCTATAACAAACCGATAAGTTGTCGATAAGAAATTGATAAACCGCTCATAACTCATCGATAACGAACCGATAATTCATCGGTAACAATCGGTCGGTGCTACATATGTATATTACAGAAACGAAAACAATAGAGAGCCGCAATACCAAAAAAAGGAAAATTAAACACACGAAACACGAAGTATTGGTGTTAAAATCGCATAAAGACAAGGTTCTGCATCGTAGAGTTCATTTGATATCACGAGCCATCTGTAGAAAAGCCGAGCTCGCATTAAGACATTTTAGTAGATGTAAAACATGCATATAAGCGTTGTGTCCATCGCAGCTGCAGCGCAGATAAGCCGACCAGAGAGTAGAAACGTCCTCGTCCTTTCAGAAAAGGATGAAGCATACATATGCTATACCAATGTCCGACATAAAGTAAAAGTAAAAGTCCGAATTGAATCTTCATCGGTAGTCGCCGTTGTGTCAACGAGAAGAACTTTTCTCTCGAGTGCTCTATGGGAATCCCTTACAATGTTGTTGCCATCCAAGACTCTGTGTTCTAAAAGTTCCATTAAGCCAGAGCTCGTTTTATGCGATTAACCTTCGCCACAGATGACAGCGGATCATGAGTTCAACGTGTCTTCCTAATTCGTTCCGCACTTATGCACTTCGTCTTCACTTTTCTAATAATAGTTTAACAAACCCCTCCTTACGCTTCCGTTCTTTCCTTAATTCCTTAGACCTCGAAATACTTACCCCGTATGTAAAATTTCATTTTTCTATGTTCAATTGAATCTTTAAAATAATCTTGAAACGATCTCCGAAACAGTTCATAAACGACCCCAAGATACTCGTTAAATGAAATCGAACATAACTTTGAAATTGTGCTGAAAATAACATTAACATAGTTCCGAAGTCGTTCAGAAATTATTTTTGAAATAATGCCGGAACTATGCCGAGAACATTTTTTACAATCAATCCCCAGATAAGACCGAAGCAGCTTTAAAGTTATACTAAAAGAATCTAAAAACTATCCCGAAAATAATGAATTGATTCAAAAAACCACACCCTAATGGTCTTCAACTAATCTCAAATCAGTCTAGAATTAATCCCGAAAACATTCCTTGAATGAGACGTAGATATGATTCGCTGAAAACCCCGCTTGGTCACGAATCCATCTGAAAATAATACCGAAGATAATTCGGAAAAGCATTTGGAAATAGTCCGTTCATATTCCGGGCATAGTCCCAAAAAGCAAAAGTTCCGATTTGATCCTGGAAAGTTTTCTTAATTATTCTTAAGTGATTACAAAACTATAATGAAATATTTTAGAAATGGTTGCGAAAACTATCATTAAATAATCCCGATTTTCGTAATGATACTGAAAATATTACCGAAATGATCTCTCAAATGTACGCAACACGACCAAGCATACAAGATCTGTAATAAAATCTAAAAAAAAACAAGTAAGGACGGGACTGTCTTCGGCTGTGCCGAAGACTTCATACCTTTCATGAATGGGGCTGAACAATAATCTTATCACGTTCGTAATCTCCGAATAATCGGATGTATAAGATAAGAAATATCTAGTGAGCAGAACTACATACATACCTAAACGATTTTTAAGATAAATATAAAATAAAAAATAGGTAGGTACTTTGTGTGAGGATGCAAAGTTTCAGGTATTTTTGTGGTCTGCGTGTAAAAACTATGACTACGAATCACGTATTTCAAAAATATATGACGTAAACGTAACTATTTGATGAAATTTGATGAATTTTGAAGCTTCTAGCCGTAAAAAAGGGGCAAAAATTACAGTTTATATGAAGTATATAATATATATACCACCGATCTGTATGATTTTTTCAGACAACAATATATGCTATATACGTAAGCATTCGTTGAAATTTGAAGCCTCTAGCTCTTAAAATAGGGCAGTAATTACGAAAAGTTCCTTATCTGAACAATCGGTTGTGGGGGATATATACTATATATACGACCGATCTCATCAATTTTTTCAGGCAACAATATGTGCAATATACGAAAGTATATGGTGAAGTTTGAAGCTTCAATCTGTTAAATTGAGTAAGATATTACAAAAATCCTCTTTTTCTGAAAAATCGGTTGTATGGAGGATATATGCTATAGTGGTCCGCTCCGGCCGGTTCCGACAAATGTCTAATCGGACACCCAAATACACCCGCTCACCAAATTTTATCAAGATATCTCAAAAATTGAGAGACTAGTTTGCATACAAACAGACAGACGGACAGACGGACAGACGGACATGGCTAAATCAACTCAGCTCTTCAACCTGATTATTTCGGTATACTTAATGGTGGGTCTATCTATTTTCCTTTAAGGACTTACAATTTTGGGTTTCGTGACGAAATTAATATACCATTTCATTTTCATGAAAGGTATAAAAACGCATCTATACAGAAAATAAACCGAAATTGGGGTTCAAATGTTTCCATACTGGGCCTGAAACTATTCGAAACATCCTGAACATACCCAAAATTATCCGGAAAAAGGCGCAAACTAACCCGGAAATGATCCAAAGAGAGTATGATAATACCCTATGCAATTCCGAAAATATCTGAAGCTATTGCAAAATTGATGCGGAAATAAAAGGGGGCTAGTCCAAAATTGATCCCAAAGTGGACCCGAATTGGTTTCGAAAAGATTCGGAGATAGTCCAGAAAACAGTTCGGATGTGATATCGAAGTGATCCCAAAAATATGGGAAATGCTTTCAAAATAGCCACGAGGTCATCCCAAAAAGATTTTGAGCAAATTAATGAAAGTTGAATGAGATCAAATTTATAGGCCAACTTTTTCAAAATAGCTTCAACTCGACTTATTTCTGCTTGTGGCGGCAGAGTTGGCAGAGCTCGAGGCAGCAATTAAGCTGGGTCCTAGAAAACAGCTGGTATTTGCCAAGAGGGCGGAGTTATTCTATAACATATGTTCTGACACCTGATTGGGGTTCTTCCGTTTGGACTTCAGACAAATTCTGGAAAAACTATGAACACATTCAGTCTATGTGAGATCTTCATTGACCGGCCAGTTTAACCTAAGCTAACCTATGTCTGTATGTGACTTCAATATCATTGACTTAGATCAACAGACTTAGAGTAAGAATCATAAAAATTAATAATGTGTCATCCAAATCTATCCATAATTGTATCACAAAAACTATAAAAAATACCTGGGAGCCTCGAACCCTCACTTTTCCAAAAAGAAAACTAGCTAATACGTTCTCCTAAACTATTTCCTATCTATGGCTCTAATTTCGTCCAAATCGTTTCAATCGTTTTGGCGTTATTAAGAATGAAACATCTTAACATACAAAATCATAATATTAAAAAGATTATTTTAGCTTACTAACCTTGACATTCGAAAAATCAAACATGCGCGAATATCGATGTGGGGGTGACATTAGTTCAACGGGCATGAGGCCATACGGTCAATTGACTGTATGACCTTTTCAAGTTTGTATAAAAGGCCATGTAGACAATTTCATTTTAACTTATGTTTATTTCGGTAAAAAGGCCTTAAGCATATATTTATAGAATTGAAACTGTATAGGTACGTACCCCTCGCGACAGGTTTTTAATCCGATTTATCACTGGAATGAAGGCAGAATTCCGGAAAAAAGCGCCCCGTAGAAAATTTTAATACGCCATTAAAGCGAGAACAATGAAACGTAACTGTAAATACTTGTCAACAGTTTAATACGTGGAGGTGCGAAAAAAGCGAATTGACCTTATGACCACTTAAGAAAATGTGACTGGATTTAATGACCGTTTCAAAAAAGCAAGTCGTTGACATTGTAAGCATTTGGTTATAACTTCAGTCGAACTTTTGAAGTGCTAATAAGGTCATTTGACCCTATGTCCATTGGCCTTATGTCACCCCGGCGAGAACATCATCTATCATCATATATACAACTATAAGCAAAGGCAGAGAAAACGAAAAGCAACACAAAAAAAGGTTATCACAAGTCAATATTTACAACTGAATTAGTAGCTCACTTACATACATTCTCACTTTGCAAATTCCAGAATATGAAAAAATTCGTCATGCTGGCTGTTAGTAAAATTAATTTAAGAATTACCTTTTGCCAAATGATTGCTGTTGGCTATTGTTCGAATTTGAGCCAAGTTTTTGGGCGTAAACAGACGTTTATTGGTGGTAGCAATGACGAAGCTCCTGTTGACCTCCCATTTTTCAATTATGCAATTTTTCATTCGAATTACGGTTTTTATTTGTTTGCTTTGGGCAAAGTTTTTACTTAAGTGATAAACAACAAGAGAGCCAAAATGTAGTACCGTCAGTGGCAAAATGAGCAAAGCAAATCCGTAGTGAATCACAGGAGCCATTAATCAAGGCATAACTTTAATGGACATACATACATATTAGGGCGGGTCGATTTAAAAATCGCTCATTGCTCTGTGAAAGTCGTATTCTAGGGATCAAAATAATGTTTGTATGGTGAACCCCCAGGGGGTTCCAGGGGGTGTGCCACTGGCATCGGTGTGTCGGGCCTCCAAAGTTAGTGGGGGTCGGTCATACATTTGGACTCGATTGGAGCACTCTAAATGGGTCAAAGTGGGATTTTTCAAAATTTGCCCCTACCCAAAAGTTCGACCCAAATTGAGGGGGCGGGGCATCAGAATTCGTTTTAGAGGTATGGTTCCTTCAGCAAAGTTTCTTATTTTGATCCCTAGAATATGATTTTCACAGAGCAATGGGCGATTTTTTTGCCTCCCCACAAATCGACCCGCCCTAATACATATATATCTACGTAAGAACAGACAGGCATATGTGCGTACATATATTTGTAACAGTCAACTTTTAGTAAATACGTCCAAAAATTCCAGAAACCTACATTCAATTTCCGCGTAAATATTTCATTTGCCATTTTTGAGGGCATTCAATTGTTTACCCACCGGCTATCCGCCATTGTGTTTGCTGGCCATCAGCAGTAGCAAGCAGTAGGCGCCAACAGCAAACTTTAGATATAACAAAATAGTTCATCAGCAATGTCTCTAATTCCCCAAAGCACCCTCTTTACCTGTGCGCCAGCTTTTTTTTTCGTGCCATTCGCTCTAAACAACAACAAACAAATCAACATGTTTATTATGTTAAAGCGCTCGGTCAGAGTTCTGAACGTATGGAGATTGTCTGTATTTTTGGTTTAATGATGTCATACTTAAAAAACCAAACACGGAAATATAATTTGAGCCTGCATTGCGCTCTCTTCGGAATTCAGTAAGTAAGTCAACTTGAAGTTAGCTAAATGTACTAGCAGATAGAGGGTGTGTTATTTGAGATAGTAGGACTTTATAAATAACCATACTATTGTTTGAAGGAAAAGGAAGTGTATGTATGTACCAATAAAAGTGTTACTTATATCGCGATCTATGTATATGATATGTATATTCTTAGTCTAGTCGAACAGTTTTGACGATTTAATAGAAAATGTTTCCATGTGGTAGCTACAATGCCAATATAGCTACTAAATTGTTTCGATATAAAGCTTAAAACAATCCGAAAAACCTTCCTAAAACAATTTGAAAATAGTCCGGAAATTACCCCTAGTAGAATTTCGAAATAAACTTGACATAATCCCTAAACTAATACGCAAGTTATCCTAATATAGTATCCATATTATTCCAAAAATAATTAACAAATAAACTTGAAGTAATCCTTAAAATATTCCGAAGTGATCCCTTCTTGACTTTGAAAAGATTCCAAAACCCCGCCCCCCCCCCCCCCCCCCCGAGATGTATCTGCTCACCCAGTAAACAGAGATATTTGTTATATTGAGGCTTATGCACAAACAAAAAATTGCTGAATCTTCTTGCCACTCTCTCCTCTTCTCAATGATTGATCCATGCATCTTTTCCGTATCTTGCCCTTTTCACTCTCCCAATTTTTTTTCTGCTGCTCGCACTTTCTTTCCTCCCCCTTAGCCTCTCTTTATTTTTCTTCATCTCCGTCCATTCTCTGGCTCAATCTCGCACATTATTTCCTTTCTCTCATCCTCTATCTACTTATCTTCCTCTTTTCTTTCTCTTTCTCACAAATAATATTTCAAAAATTAAGCTTGTCAAGGAAGTAACCCTGTACCAAATTTTTTTTAGAATAGGTCGGCCTGGGTCAAATTACGAAAGATAAGAAAGAAAACGGACAAAGTTGTTAATGGTAAGTATTCTCAAACCCCCTTGAGCCCACACACAAAATTTCATCAAAAGGATACCGCACTAAATTGCACAATATTTAATACTAATTTAATAAGGTTAATTAACTTTATTACACTTGGTTTTTAGACAATATCGAGGGTGGGCTGGCTTAAGTTTAAACTAGCCCAACCCATATGCCCAATCAAAAACCGAAAACGGATTTAATTACCTCATATTTAATGCTAATTTAATTAACCCGTATTAAATAAGCATTAAATATTGTGCAATTTAGTACGGTCTCGTTTTTTGATTGGGCTGGAAAGGTTGGGCTAGCTTAAGAGACCTGAAAATTTGTGTGTCAGACATCATCAGTGTAATTTTTCGTTCATGACACTGATGTTGGCACAACACCGAAACCCCTTTGTCACCCAACAAAAATGTGACAAGGGATGATACAAGGGATATACATCAAACGTAGCTTTATCTACTAATGATGTCAGTGATGGACAATGTTTGGAAAGATCTATTTTTAAGAAACGAATAATGAAACACCCTTTACTTTGTACTCAATTTATTTATTTATTTACTTGAGTATAGGTCTTAGCTCATTGTGACTTTTGGCGCTGACGCTAGTATTTCACTGTTTTATGTTTTTATACTCAGTTGAGCAGAGCTCACAGAGTACATTAACTTTGATTGGATAACGGTTGTTGTACAGGTATAAAGGAATCGAGATAGATATATAAATCCATATATCAAAATCATCAGTATCGAAAAAAAATTCGATTGAGCCATGTCCGTCCGTCCGTCCGTCTGTCCGTTAACACGATAACTTGAATAAATTTTGAGGTATCTTGATGAAATTTGGTATGTAGGTTCCTGGGCACTCATCTCAGATCGCTATTTAAAATGAACGATATCGGACAATAACCACGCCCACTTTTTCGATATCGAAAATTTCGAAAAATCGAAAAAGTACGATAATTCATTACCAAATACGGATTAAGCGCTGGAACTTGGTAGGTGAGTTGAACTTATGACGCAGAATAGAAAACTAGTAAAATTTTGGACAAT